>NC_057810.1:480350959-480650959 GCF_018294505.1 Triticum aestivum
ATCACAAAGCATAACGTGGCAATATGTGGTGCCGGGAGTGACCTAACGTATGGCTACACGATATAGGTGAAGGGGGAATTCAACCGGGAATGTTTTCCCGGTTCCGGACCTGTGTCAGACAGATGACCGGAGGGGGAATGTCCCAAGTTCAGCATGCTAGGGGCATGTTACAGATGAACGGACCGCGTATTCGGATTCGTTGGATTTTTCTGAGCAACTTTCATATAGAAAACATTTTCATCCGAGTTATAGATTATTTTATATGAATTTTCTAAGTTTTAAACATATTCTGGAATTATTTATATTAACAGAAAAGGAATATGATGTCAGCATGACGTAGGAGTGACGTCAGCAGCCAACAGTCCGGTTGACTGGTCAAAACTGACACGGGGGACCCACCTGTCAGCCTCTGTTACTTAACAGAGCTTATTTTAACTTAAACTAAGGTTAATTAGCTGATGGGCCCCACATGTTAGTGGCTAATTAGCTAAACTAATTACTTTTAATTTTTAAAAAAACATTTTAGTTATTATTTAAGCGGTGGGGCCGGTTCGTCAGTGTCACTGCACCGCCATGTCAGCGTGTTGACTGGGTCAACCCAGTCAACGTGGCCCCTAAGGCCCACTGGCAGTGAGCCAGGGGTCGGGCCTGCCCAGCCACGTCGGCGGCGGCCGGCGTCTCGCCGCCGGCGACGTTAGAACGCGGCGGAGCCGCTCGGGCCTGGTCGGAAACGTGCTAGGGGCGGCCGTTTCGCGTGCGGTTAGCACCGTTCGAACGCGCACACGACGCCGTGTCGGGTGGTGGTGGTGGCTTGCCCGGGGACGGCCGGAATAACCATCGGCGGCGAGCACGGGCGGCGGAGGCGTTCGGAGTCACGTCGGGAATGGGATAGGGGGCACGAGAGGGCGAGAGGAAGGGCTGGTCGGGCTCCTGGGAACACCAGGAGCACGATGGAGGGCTCGGACGGGGGCCACGGCAGCGGTGGCCACGACGGTGATGGAGCAGGGCGACGGTGGGCTATGGCGGGTGCGGCGAGCAAGCTAGAGAAGGGGGCGGCCTACGTGAGAGAAGGGAGAGGGGGAGGAGCTCACCGAGTGGCTAAGGAAAGCCGGTGACAGATTAGGAGCAGCAGAGGGTGGCCGGAGTTGGAGGAGATCAACGGCGGCCGAGGCGGAAGGGGGTGGCTCGATCCGCGCATTGTGGAGCTCCCCGACTCCCGTTCGTGGATGGAGACGAAGCAGACGACGTTGACGGAGACGAGGGACACGGCGGTGAGGCGAACGGGGTTCGGTGGCCGCGGGGACGGGCGAGGCACGGCGGCGAGCGCGCTCGGGTCCGAGAGAGGGGGGGGGTGCTCGAGGGGGAATCCGGAGGGGAGTGGGAGAGGCGGAGGGGGCGAGCAGGGGAGTGGGTGGAGGTAGGTGGGGAGGAGGTCGAGGCGTCGAGGGGAGGGGCCCTTACCCACCCGCGGCGTTGCCGGCGAGGTGGTCGGGCGGCGTCGCGCCCCTGTAGCGGCGCGCACCAGGGGAACAGGAAGGGGGGGCGCGCTTCGGGGAGCTGGGCCGGCCAGGCTGGTGAGGTGGGTCGGCCTGCTGGGATGGGCCGAAGCCCAAGGGGAGGCCAGGGGCTCTCCCTCCCCCTCTTCTTTCCTTTTCTTTTAAACAGCTTTTGCATTTTCTTTTCTTTTTCTTTTAGCCAATAAAGACTTTGCAAAAAAATTATGCCATTGGCCAAAATAATCTCAAAGAATTATTAGGCACTGCCCAAATAGATTGTGAGGCTTTAGAAATAGTTTGCCATTTCCATAAATTAAAAAGGCATTTAATTTATTTCTTAGGCCACTGTTTGAAGTAGCTTAGGCCACTCAAACCCTTTTGCAAACATGTTGGTTCACCACCAAAATTAGTTCTGGATTATTCTGCACATGATGAACATTTTTGTTCTCATGTCTGAGCATTTTGAATTTCGGACAAAATTTGAATTTGAATTCAACTGGAATTTAAAAGAGAAAGGAGACAATTATGATCAGGAACATGTTTAGCAAAAAGATTAACTTAACCCCAGGGGTTACTGTAGCATCATTACACCGGGGTGTTACAATCCATCTATGAGTTCATCTAAGCAATGAGTCATGGGAGAGATATTGCATCTACATACCACTTGTAGATCGCGTGCGGAAGCGTTCAAGGGAACGGGGATGATGGAGTCGTACTCGTCGTGATCCAAATCACCGATGACCAAGTGCTGAACGGACAGCACCTCCGTGTTCAACACACGTACGGAACGGATGACGTCTCCTCCTTCTTGATCCAGCAAGGGGGAAGGGGAGGTTGAGGAAGAAGGCTCCAGCAGCAGCACGACGACGTGATGATGGTGGAGAGGCAGTACTCCGACAGGGCTTTTACAAGCGCTCAACGGAGGAGGAGGGGTGTTGGGGAGGGGAGGGGCTGCGCCTTGGATCAGGTATTCAGCTCTCCCCTCGCCCCTCTATTTATAGGGGAAGGGGGAAGGGGGCCGGCCCCCTCTAGATGAGATCTAGAGTGGGGGGCGGCGGACAGGGAGGGGGCTTGCCCCCCAAGCAAAGGGGTGCGCCCCCTTTAGGGTTCCCCCCCAACCCTAGGCGCATGGGCCCAAGGGGGGGGGGGGCGCCCAGCCCTCTAGGGGCTGGTTCCTTGCCCCATGCGGCCCATGAGGCCATCCGAGAGGGGTGGCCCCTCCCGGTGGACCCCCGGAACCTTTCCGGTGGCCCCGGTACAATACCGATATGCCCCCCGAAACTTTCCGGTGTCCGCATGACAACTTCCCATGTATAAATCTTTACCTCCGGACCCTTCCGGAACTCCTCTGACATCCGAGATCTCATCCGGGACTCCGAACAACATTCGGTAATCACATACAAGTCTTCCTAATAACCCTAGCGTCACCGAACCTTAAGTGTGTAGACCCTACGGGTTCGGGAGACACGCAGACATGACCGAGACGGCTCTCCGGTCAATAACCAACAGCGGGATCTGGATACCCATGTTGGCTCCCACATGCTCCTCGATGATGTCATCGGATGAACCACGATGTCGAGGATTCAAGCAACCCCGTATACTATTCCCTTTGTCAATCGGTACGTTACATGCCCGAGACTCGATCGTCGGTATCCCAATACCTCATTCAGTCTCGTTACCGGCAAGTCACTTTACTCGTACCGTAATGCATGATCCCGTGACCAAACACTTGGTCACTTTGAGCTCATTATGATGATGCATTACCGAGTGGGCCCAGAGATACTTCTCCGTCATACGAAGTGACAAATCCCAGTCTCAATCCGTGTCAACCCAACAGACACTTTCGGAGATACCTGTAGTGCACCTTTATAGTCACCCAGTTACGTTGTGACGTTTGGTACACCCAAAGCACTCCTACGGTATCCGGGAGTTACACGATCTCATGGTCTAAGGAAGAGATACTTGACATTGGAAAAGCTCTAGCAAAACGAACTACACGATCTTGTGCAATGCTTAGGATTGGGTCTTGTCCATCACATCATTCTTCTAATGATGTGATCCCGTTGGCAACGATATCTAATGTCCATAGTCAGGAAACCATGACTATCTGTTGACCAATGAGCTAGTCAACTAGAGGCTTACTAGAGATGTATTGTGGTCTATGTATTCACACGTGTATTACGATTTCCGGATAATACAATTGTAGCATGAATAAAAGACAATTATCATGAACAAGGAAATATAATAATAATGCTTTTATTATTGCCTCTAGGGCATATTTCCAACAGTGCGCGCCTTCGATGCTGACCGACTGCTTGATAGCATCAAGCCAAGGGCAGGCATTGACCAGCCGCTTCATGAGCACGAAGTAGCTGCTGGGCATAGCTTCGGTAGGCCATAGCCGGATTATTAAATCCTTCATGGCTAGTTCAGCCACCCTATGTAGCTCGGCCAACTATTTAAGTTGATCGCTAAAGGGCACCAGATATTCTGGTGCAAGGTACTGCGACCAAAATAGCTTCTCCATGGAGCTCTGCTCTTCGGCTCAGAAGAATTCCGCAGCGTCTGAGACGCTGCACGGCAGATCCACAAATGCCCCTGGAGAACTCCAAATCCAGGTCAGTAAGAGGAACCTTTTCTTCACATATTTGCTCTGCATAATAAAGGCCTTACCCGCCATGATTTTTCTAGCCTCCTGGATTTCCTGGAGGGCGCCTTGGGCTTCAACCCGGGCATCATGTGTGTTTTGGTGGGCCTTGTCCAGTTCCGACTCCTGGTCCACAAGTTTGTGCTCCAAGGACTCACATTTCATCACGATGTCCTGGAGCTCCTGCTGGACCTCACTGACCCTGGCCTCGTGCTTTTCACGGGCGGCCTTTTCCTTGGCCGCTTTCTCCTCGGCCTCGGACAACGCCTTCCTGAGGGTCTCCACCTCGGTAGCCACTCCCAACAAATCAAATGGCACTTTAGTCAGCACAAATCATTCATCCTTCCTGAATATATACAAGGTTATTGCATACCTTGGCTATTCTCCAACTGCTTTTTAACGCAGACGAGCTCCTCCTCAGCCCGCTCCAGACTCTGCTTCAGTCCGGAGACGTCAGCAGTGTGAGAGGTCGCAGCCAGCAGCGACGCCTGCTTATTCACATGGACATTTTAGGTTAGTCTCCTGCGAGAATTATTTGATCCTCTGTTCGGCTTTCCTTTCCGAACACCGGACACAGTCTCACGGGCTACTGTCTATACTGTGACATTCTTTCTGCATAGTTGTGTTACTTACCTCAAAGCCTGTTAGAAGGCTTGAGCAGGCTTCGGTCAGTCCGCTCTTCGCGGACTGAATCCTCTCAATCACAGTACCCATAAAGATACAATGTTCCTCAACAATGGAAGCAGCTTGCAGCGCTTCCAGCAAATTATCCGGTGCCTCTGGATGGACAGAGGTCACCGGTGGAATAGGCACACTTCCCTCTTTCTAAAGAGGCGGCT
Source organism: Triticum aestivum (assembly GCF_018294505.1). Classification (NCBI taxonomy): domain Eukaryota; kingdom Viridiplantae; phylum Streptophyta; class Magnoliopsida; order Poales; family Poaceae; genus Triticum; species Triticum aestivum. The sequence continues at coordinate 480,355,942 of NC_057810.1, forward strand.
GGCCTGATTTCGGAGCCATATGGGTCTTTGGAATTGTATTCGGCTGGGGGCCAAATTGGATATGGCCCCCGTCGTCAGTATCCATGGGGGTTTCACCCTCCGGCGCCTCCCTGACGGCCTCCTAAATCTCTCCCGGGCCTGGGATCCTTCGGGACGACGCCTCGGCACGATCCATGTCCTTGGGAGAGGAGGCCGCTGGAATGGTCCCACTATCCATCACATCCGGGTCCAGCAAATCCTCCGAAGATAAGGACCGCTCGAGGTTGGACCGAGCCAGACTGCAAATACATGATTCAACATGTCAAAACAATGAAGTAGAAGGTCCAGATATATGAATGTGTCTGGATACTTACGATTTGGCCAGGGGCTTGTCCCTGGGGCGCCACTCCGAGCTGTTGTCGATGGCCGCGGTGGAGCTGTCCGGAAGGGAAGCTTTCCCCTTCTTGGACGCCTCGGCCTCCATATGCGTGGATGCCAGCCTCTTCTTTCTCCCCCCTTAAGGGGGAACGGCTTTCTTCTTCTTTCCCCTCTTCATTGTCATCCTCGGCGACAGAGGAATGAGTCTCGGCGTCTTCAAACATCGCATCCTAAATGCCCTTACAACGGAGACCACCTCTGGTCCCCTTGGCCTTCTTCTCCGGTGCCTGATAAGGCGCCGGAACCAGCATCTTCGTCAGAAGCAGGATTTCTAGGTCCTCGGGAAGCGGAGCCGGACAGTTAATCCGCTTCGCCTTCTTTGTCCAGGCCTAAAAGAATCAATAGGAAGGCTTAGATGCCTTCCTCAAGTATGCAAGTAAAGGGTACACCTTGAAAACATGAAAAAACATACCAGACTAGCAGGGTGGGTTAAGTCGTGCCCGCGATCCTCGGTCGTGGCCGCCCGTGCCTCGTTGGCCTTGAAGAGCACCTTCTAGATGTCTTCGTGTCTAGTGGCGAAGAGCTCCAGCAGGGTCTGGTGCTTGGCCGAATCGAACTCCCATAGATGGCAAGTCTGGCGTTGGCACGGAAGGATCCAGCGAATAAGCATCACCTGGATCACATTGACGAGCTTGGTTTTCTTGTTTATCATGTTCTGAATGCGCGTCTAGAGTGCTGTCAGCTCGTCTGGAGAATACCAGGTTAGGCCTTTCTCTTGCCAGGAGGTGAGCCGCATCGGGACTCCGGACCGGAATGCGGGAGCCGTGGCCTAGGTGGTGCCGCGTGGCTCTGTGATGTAGAACCACTTTGATTGCCACCCTTTGACAGTCTCCACGAAGGAGGCTTCGGACCATGTAACATTGGGCATCTTGCCCACCATGGCGCCTGCACACTCTGCTTGTTGACCGCTCACCACCTTCGGCTTCATATTGAAGGTCTTTAGCCATAGTCCAAAGTGAGGTGGGATGTGGAGGAAGGCCTCGCACACGGCAATAAATGCCGAGATGTTGAGGATGGAGTTGGGGGCCAGGACGTGGAAGTCCAGCCCATAGTAGAACATAAGTCCGCGAACGAATGGGTGGAGAGGGAATCCCAGCCTGCGGACGAAGTGGGAGATGAAAACCACCCTCTCATGGGGCTCCGGAGTGGGTATGACCTGTCCCTTGGCCGGAAGCCGATGGGTGATTTCCTTGGCCAAGTACCCAGCCTCCCGGAGCTTCGTAATGTCCTTCTCCTTGACAGAGGAGGCCATCCACTTGCCCTGCGCTCCGGATACGGACATGGACGGAGTGCTTTCTGGGGGCGGAGAAGATGAGAACTTGGGTGCTGGAGCTCAAGAATGGGATGGGTAGAGAGAGAGAGAGAGAAGGCGTGGGTGAAAAAGGGCGAATCCTTATCCCTTTATAAAGGAAGTAAATATCGTGCGCCTCCCCACTCGCCTTAAAACTCGCCTATTCCCCAAGGGTCGTGCAGATGGCAGTTGGGTTACCCATGCCTGTATTGATGAGAATCCGTAATAAGGGGACGCGATCTCCGCTTTGACAAGACATGCCAATGAAACCGCATCTCGAAATATTAAGCGGCAAGCTGAAAAAACGGTTCGAATAAAGATCGGGCGGTGACGTGATGTCACGCTACAAAAAGTTATCAGCAGATTGGACTCGTGAAATATTATACTTTCTACGGTTATGTGTGGGATTTGTTTTGCAGAGCCAGACACGTTTTTGTGTCCGAAGACTATTGTGGAGTGATCGGAGAAGGAACCCACCTTGCAATGCCAAAGACTACCTGTGCGCCGGACTCATCGCCATTGAAGCCTGGTTCAAGGGCTACTGAGGGAGTCCTGGATTAAGGGGTCCTCAGACGGCCGGACTATTAACTTGGGCCGGACTGTTGGGCTATGATGATACAAGACAGAAGACTTCTTCCTGTGTCTGGATGGGACTCTCATTTGCGTGGATGGCAAGCTTGGTGATTCTGATATGTAGATTCCTTTCACTGTAACTGACTTTGTATAACCCTAGTCCCCTCAAGTGTCTATATAAACCGAAGGGTTTAGTCCATAGGGCAGAATCATAATCACATAGGCTAGACTTCTAGGGTTTAGCCATTACGATCTCATGGTAGATCAACTCTTGTAATACTCATATTCATCAAGATCAATCAAGCAGGAAGTAGGGTATTACCTCAATAGAGAGGGCCCGAACCTAGGTAAACATCGTGTCCCCTGTATCCTGTTACCATCAACATTAGACGCATAGTACGGGACCCCCTACCCGAGATCCACCGGTTTTGACACCAACAATATGGACGTCCATGGTCCCGCTATCGGTCAATGATTGAACAAAGGAGTTTCATTCATGTCTATGATTTACCGAACCTACGGGGTCACGAGCTTAAGGTAATCATGATCTGCTGAGCATTAGTAGGGTGAGAGTATCGAGGATTGATTAGTGGAATTGTTACATTAATATTCGGAATAGTTTTGATAGGAACCGGAAGCGTTTCGGGGTCACTGGAAGGGGTTCAGAGTTTATTAGGCGTTTCGGGGTCTCCGGAAGGGGTTCAGAGTTTATTAGGCAATACTAGGTATTACTGATTAACAATATTTAGGTGGAAAATGTTTCGGGTGATGTTCAAATAATAATAAAAGGCTCTAGTAATTGTTAGGAGGATTTTATTTTCAAATTAATATCAACATGCCTTAAAAGGCCAAGTAGTGGAAAGAGAATTTGGCAACAAGGGCCCAATAGGTGTGGCACTGCTGAATCGTGAAGACTGTATGCTTGCAACCGAGTAGAGATGTCGTGTTCTCGGTATTCCGTTTGAGGGATCGTCCATGGGCGGTTCACGTTATCGTTAATCTACGACACGAGGGACTCCAAGTACGATAAACACTAACTCGTCGACTTTTGTTGCACTCCGGAGTTGGTAACAATCATTGACCCAAACCTTATATGCATCTTCATATTGTTCCTGCGTGATCGTACGGCGTTTTTTTCTACTATGTTCCCAATAGCCGAAGACCTTCTTGCCCTCCAATACAAGGGCGGTGGCATGAAAGATCAGATCAACCTCTCTATAAACCCAAGACCTCCACCGCCTATATGAGGGGAGGTTAGGGAGCCCCCATCCCCATCTAATCTCAGATAGCAAATCATGGTAGTACATCAAACACCATTGTAACCCCTTGCACGAGGTATCCCTCCACCATGAATAATCAAAACAAGAAGGATGTAGGGTATTACTACAGAGGCCTGAACCTGGGTAAAACCTTTGTGCGGCCTATGACCCGAGACTTCAAGTCGCACTTGGACCCCTACCGAGGGATGTCACGGTATTTCACACCATCATAAAGCACCTCAAACATAATAAATTTACATCAAGGTCTCTAGACCACTACCATCGCCAGAACAAGTCGTCGACACACCGCATCGCCGCTCGCTATCGGAGCCGGTTTGACCTTGTAGGTGACAGACACGAAGTGTTCATGCATGTTCCCCTATGCACCAGCACCGTGGAGGGGAACACGTCTCTGTTGAACCCTTAAATATATCTGATGCAAGTGACACCAAATCTCGTCATTGCGTACGCACGGTGATAAACTAACCTTGCTGCTCCAAGGAGACAACAGGGAACTAGTCTAGAGTTTTGTCGTCTACGTCTAGATGGACGAACTTGAGGAGAATCAGAGCCTGAAAGAGAAACTTGAAGAAGAAGTGTCCTCATTCACACGAGCGCTACAACTGCGAGAACCAAAAACCTAACATAAACTACTTGCCGGAGTGATGGCACATGGATTCCCTCCCCTTCACTGTCCGCCAGAGCGATAGACAGTGGGGAGGAAAATCCATGGGCTCACTAGCAAAGTGTGGAATGGTGAGTTTTCCCTGGTCATCGATGGGAACGGAAGAAAAGCTTGAAGACGCATTCACAAACAAAACTTGTTAATTTTATAGATAAACGAATTAAATTCCACAAATTATTCGTATGATGCACGAGGATAATAATTAAATATAAGATTAGAGATTAGCTCATCAATGTAGATTCAGGAACCAACTGTGCTACAAAATAAATATTTAAGGTAGTTTGTAAAATAATATATACAAGGACCAATTGGATCTGAAAGCGCACATACCTCAAACATGATCAACATTGATGCAATACAGTTTTATATTATAGACATAAGTATGTAAGGGCATCTCCAACATTGTCGGCGCAGGAGCACGATCACCTATGGGGCATGGCTGCCCATTTGTGGTTCGGAAAGGGGGCGGTCACATTGCAAAAAGAGCAGAAGCAGCAGGGCAGCACGCCGATGGACAACTCTCTTTTACCTAGGTTCGGGCCGCTTTGCAGCGTAAAACCCTACTCCTGCTTTGGTGGATTGCATTGGAGGAACACGAAGAAGCAAAGTGCTCTGGCCCGACAAGGGTGCCTCGGGGAGAGCAGTTGTGCTTGTCCAAGTGTTGGGGGATCAAATTTTCAAACCCCTTGCTAGGTTGCCTCGGGCCATCTTTTATAAGTTAAGGGGCGACCACAGTGGCAAAACAGTCATTTAAGTATGATCAGATAGCTACTAGTGCTATCATACCTAACTCTGGCAGTTAGGACAAAGTGCACTAAATGCAGCTGCTAGGTTTCATGCTAAGGTTGAAGCCCGCCAAGCATGCCATGCCGCTTATCTGGCTTCTCCTATTAGCGTGACACGCCATCTAGATGGTTGTCAATAAAGTTAATCTCTTGTCCACCATGTTGTCACGTACCAGACATGATCCACCTTGCCACTTGAGAGCTTAACACCACATCGATTAGCGACTTGCGTGTGATGAGGTGGAGTGGTGGCATCTTGGCGGGGATCTCCTGGCAAAGAGCCAGGCGGGCTCGGAGGTTGGCGAGTTTTGAGCTTAGCAGCCCCGGAAGCCTTGTCAGGGAAAACTGAACTTGGCCTTCAAAGGCGGTCTCGACCCAGCCAGGCTCTTCTACCTGGCAAGGGAGGCCTCCTCGAAGTGTTCTCTTGTCATATTAATGTTCTTGAGCTCAATACACTCGACATGGTCAATTTTCCTGGGAGGCCATACAAGTCTGTGCACCAGTCAAGGGGAAACAAATACCCATGTTTGTGTACACCAACAAATGCTGACCCCCGAACCTCCTGCATGTGTCCGGACTATACTGACTGGACAACGAAAGCCATCCAACACGGGCCTGTATCATTCCGTGATGCATTCCAGCCGGGATTTCTCCCGCAAACCGAAGACAAACGTGGGGGGCTTTGCCGGAGTCTGGACCGATCCCACGCCAACTTATAACTACCCTGGCCCACTAAAAACCCCTCACCCACCTCTCCTGCGTTTTCCTTGTGATGCACGCGCCGCTTAGCACGCCGAATTCATGCCAGCCCAGAGCACGCGGAGGTCGGCATTTGTGTTGCGATGTGACTGGAGGGAGGCTGGCTGATATGGCTAGCGCCCCCTAGTCCAGGTCACCGTCAAGTATAGGATAGTTTAGGGTTTTATTTTAAGGTTTTTAGTTCATCGTACGAAATATATCCTAGTTTCAATGAAATCCGCTTTGTTCATATCAAAATTCGCCTGGTTTGATTGAATTTCGTCCAATTGGTTCGAGTTGTTGTGAAGATGTATGTGACTAGCGTTGGATGGCGGCCTCCCGCGTCCATGTCTGCGGACAGATGCGGGAGGAATTTTGTGGGTTGCCATTGGAGATGCCCTAACACATCACATACATCCAATAACAACGCAACTCCTAGGGCTATATGCTAGAGCTGCAAAACATAAGCCTTGTTCTTTACAAAGCATCTAATAGTGAAGAACATCACATTCATCGGAAGAATAACTTCATTAACAAAGGATTCATAGCAAATCGAATGTCAGATTTATTAACATGGAAAATAAAACATATGAGATGGAAAATTATATTGCCACATGATGACAATTTCCTTTAGCAAGCCCAGAATCCCTCACACAGATTTACCATGCTTGCTAAACAAAATTATCATTCTTGCAACAACATAGTTTGCCAGAGAAAACATTTGCTTTGCGAAATTTTTAGCATTCTTGTTAATAAAAACGGACATGACTATCATACACGGTTTGTTTCTCATGATACTTTGCACATTATTGCAGTGTGCCGACCTAATATGGTCAAGTTTCTGTGCTTTCTGTGCTATCCCTGGATGAGTATGCAGGCACACAGTACATCGATGAAATACCATAACATCACATTATAAACTAAGTACCGTTGATCCAGAGTATACCTTATATATCCTAGTGAAAACAAAGCATAAGGGTGTAGAGTCACCGGTACACGTTGATGCTATACAAACGGTTTCTAACCCCTTTCCGCAACGACATCTGGAACCACCCCAAGTGAGTGTGGGCAATTGGGGGTCCTTCCCACATGACCCAGAAACCGTCAGGAATAGGCCCTCCTGGCACATAGGCTGGGGCAAAATGAGCTCGTGTGTGATCGGGCGAGGCATCGTAACCCAATCGTTTCTGTTCGTATGTACATCCCACACGGTTAATCCCAGAAAAACATTTCCGTTCATATGTATATCACTCGCAGTCAATCCAAGGAGTATGTTTCCATTCTTATGTACATCCCACATAGTCAATCCAGGGAAAACATTTCCGTTCATATGTACATCCAACACAGTCAATCCAGAGAAAATGTTTCCGTTCATATGTACATTCCACACAGTCAACCCATGGAAAACGTTTCCATTCATATGTACATCCCACACAGGTTTATGTATAGGCTCATGTGTGATAGGTGTAACTATCACACACGCTCTGCCTTGGTTAAACGTTTGCTTTTATCAACTACATCACACACGATTTGATGAAGAAAACTGTGTGGCATTGGGCTATCCATCACAAGCGCTTTTACTTCTAGAATCGTTTGCAAAGTTCCATGACCCATTTAGCAGGTTTATTGGTTTACAATTAATAGTTTCAGTATTATGCAAATTCACATTTCATATCGAACAGTTGTTTGCCAATTTCATATCAGGCACATAGATATATTTTAACATCACAGTACGATAGCTACCTCAAAACAGCACAGTACAACATATAGCTAGTTCAACTTCATAAGAACAATATTAGAAAAATATATTCGTTTCCCTAATCGAGATCATCCAGGCTCGTCTTATCCACCTCTGCTTTCAGATCGGTAAGAACCTGTTTTGCACTGGCCAACTAGGAAAGTGCCTCCTCCTTCGCCAACACCATCTTAGCAAAGTCCAATTTAAAAAAATCTAAGCTCAGTCTCCACCTTCCTCTTTTTATCCCGTATCCTCAATTATTCTTCGGAGTTGACAACACTTTCTCCAAGCCTACCTCTGTTCTCTTTCTGATACATGCTCCAGAGTTTTGCTAGGCACATCTTCAAAGACTGTGGGCACTCTTGATCAACCCACTCCAAGTAAGAACACTTCCGTTCATCCTATAATATTTAAAACTATATCAGTAACAATTGTAGGGGAAATGGGTTTATAGCAACATAGAAAATCACCAATACTTATTTTGAAAAACTAAAGAAGCAGGTTAATTATGACATATCTTCTCAAAAATATTAATGTGCAAATAAATTAATTGCTACTTAGACAACAACCAAATTCTGAAACATCAGAAACTATAATTAACTAAAACAACGCTCCAAGTTCTTACTTATGTACTATAAATAAAAAATTTAACATTTTAAGAGGAAGGTAAATATAACTGCAACAGCATAGCGACAATGTTTGGATGACAAGAAATTGATACTAACAGGTGCGTACAAGCACAAATTTAGTAACATAGAACTAATAGCACTAAGGTCGTCCGCTATGTATGCCAAAACCGGTGTAAAGAGAACTGTTGCTACATCTCGCATCGGTGCAGCAGAAAAAAATCACGGACCTGAACTCCGGAGCACCTAGTTGCTCCGACGCCCAGTTCCTTCGTGCCATAAAGATTTAGTATTTTACTGCTTGGCTGTTAGGATGTGTGGACAAGTTGGCTGCACAAACTGCTGAAGGGGTGCCAAATAATTTTCTAATGGCACCACTGATGAGATGGCACCATTTTTAGATACTAGGTACAAATAGTGACATTGTCTTAGGATGCATTTGGTTGAAGGTGTGGTATGAATGGGTTGGGACCATGACAGTGTCTGAATCACATCTAACAAATGATTTGTAACAACGAAAGAGGGTCTAACCTTATCTACACATGCCAAAAACTTCTTCCCACTTCCACAAATTCAAATGCAACTAGCTTCACGCATGCAGATTGATGGTGACAACAAGCAGACAGATCTTTAGCCACCCCGCTCCATTCGTTGCAAGTGATGGTCCTAGGGAACTACAAGAGGAAGAAATGACTCAAATCGACCGCCGAGTAAAAATCCTTCATTCCAAGTCATAGCTCGAGAGGGAGAAGAGAGGCATACTCGGGTGGTGAAGGAGTCGTCATGAGAGGAGGAACCGCTGGAGAGGTCTTTGAAGAAGACCATGGTGACCCCGGCGGTAGGATGCGAGACGGCGAGAGCGAGGAAGCAAGTGAGGAAGCAGCTATAGCTTAGAAAGGAAGGAAGGAAGTTGGAAACAGGGGAAATGTGACTTGTGGTCGGGGAGAAAAGGGCGTGGGGAAGGGGGGTAGATATTTCGGTGGTAGGCCAAAAAATTTGAAATGTGGAGGGAAACTTTGCGTGCGGTCACCATTCACTTTGAACGATAGTGTGCATTGCAAACGATTCTTCTGCTTTACGCGCATGGGATGCGTTTGATAATTCAACTTTTGGTGGGAGTTTCCCCGGTTACGTCATTGCATAATTTAACATCGCTTGCTAATTTGGGCACACAAAAGAGCATACAGCACACAGACCACACTTACTGAATCGAGCAATTTTAGTAATTAAACAGAGCCAGTAGACCTAAACATTGCTCTAACAAAAGACCAGCATTAAAAACAAAACCTAAGTATGCATAATTTTAACAAATCCGTCACCACGCCGTCCTATGCATCGCTGGTGTGAGATGATACGTCGATGACTTGTCATGGTGACATGTCGCCGTTGGTGGATTCGCGTCCCCCTGCTGAAGTCCTCATACTCGGCACTGCCCTCAAGGTTGTAGTACTCATAGTAGTGGCTGCGCTAGAGCTCGCGTTGGTACTCCACCTCCGATTTCGTGACGGACAGACTCTTCTCTACCTTGACCTCGGCCACGCGCAACTCCTCCTCCCGGCGCTCCTCGATCTCTGCCACCTCCTGCATCTCCACCCGCTCGACAACCTAATGAGGAAGCAGGTGGTCCATGGCCACCGCCGCCTTTTCAGACGTGGGTTGCATGCTGCATTCCGAGGTGGCCTGGAATATCTTGGCATGGATGGTCTCGACCCGGGTCAGGGCGACATCGGCGGCATGGATGGTAGCTTGAGCACTCTTTGCGTTTGCAACCGCCGTCACAGCAGCAGCTGCAGCCGTCTCGGATGTTGTAGCTGCCCTGTCGGATGCCGCAGACACCCTCTCGGCAGATGTAGCCGCGCTCAATGCAGATGCAGCAACACTCTCGGCATAGGTGGTCGCGCTCTCGGTGCAGGCGGCGGTGCTCGGGGGGTTGTGGCCATCGTACGGGCCTTCACGAAGTGTTTCCATGGCGTCATCTTTGCAAGAAGGGGGTGCGGGAATGGGGATTGAGATTTGTGGATTCAGGGGTTGCTGGCACTGGAGCAGACGAGCCGGTGAAGCTTAAGGAGGAAGACTTAAATAGACCCGGAAATTTCATCGCAAACAATTCCTACAAAACAACTGTGTGATGTTGTAGATATTTTTTATTAGCTGTGAAAGAAGAATTTGGAGTAAAGTGGTAACGGATGGTGTTTTAAATGTACGAGAAAATTTGTAGTACTAATACAACTGTCATGTCAAATTTTGGAAAATTTCAGGGGTCATTTGACCTTTTAAGACATTTAAGTGATTTTCAAGCCATTTAATGACCGTAATTGAAATTTGAACTACAGGTACATGCAACAGCTAACCATAACAGCTTGAAAAGTCATATTTTGTGTAATTTTGTGCGATTTAATTCCATGTGCAGTAAATTGGAAGGATTTTCAAACATACTGGTCTAACGGCTATGACACAATTAAGCATTGAATGCCATGGCATTTCAATTCCAAAAAATTAAAAAAAGATCAGAAACACATGAAACCTTGGTTGATGTAATGTCATGCCACCAAGATGATGTGGTAAAATATATGGCATGTTTGACGAAAGTTTGGACACACACACCTCACAAACCGAAGCAACTCACTAGAAGGCTCGAGGTTCTGAGTGGGAACAATGCATGTTTGATGACGAATGGGAGATAACTTCCTCTTACGGCCTTCAAATTTCTTCTACGTGTAACATGCACTAATACAAATGTCATTTGAAAAATTGGAAAATTTTAGGGGTCATTTGACCTTTTGAAAACATATAAGTGCTTTTCTAGACATTTAATGACCGTAATTCAAATTAGAACTACATGTACATGCAAAGGCTAACTATAACGGTTTGGAAAATCATATTTGTGTACTTGTGTGCAAGTTAATCCATGTGTGGTAAATTAAAAGGAATTTTCAAACATATTGGTCTCATGACATGGACACATGCATGGAGTGCCATGGCATTTTAATTCCAAAAAATTAAAAAATGATTAGGAAAACATGAAACCTTGCTTCATGTAATGTCATGCCACCAAGATGATGTGGTAAAAAAATTGTCCTGTTTGACGAAAGTTTGGACACACACCCCTAACAAACCGGAGCAACTCACTAGAAGGCTCGTGGTTCCGAGAGGGAACAATGCATATTTGATGACGAACGGGAGATAGCTTCGTCTTACGGCCTTCAAATTTTTTCAACGTGTACCGTGCACTAATACAACTATCATGTGAAAATTTGGAAAAATTCAGGGGTCATTTGACCTTTTTGAAGACATTTAAGTGATTTTCTAGCCATTTAATGATCGTAATTCAAATTAGAACTACATATACATGCAAAGGCTAACCATAACGGTTTGAAAAATCATATTTGTGTACTTGTGTGCGAGTTAGTTCAATGTCAGCAAATTAGAAGGAATTTTCAAACATATTGGTCTCACGACATGGACAAGTTCATGGAGTGCCATGGCATTTTAATTCCAAAAATGAAAAAATAATCAAAAAAACATGAAACCTTTCTTGATGTAATGTCATGCCACCAAGGTGATGTGGTAAAAAAATTGGCCCGTTTGACGAAAGTTTGGACACACACACACCCCTCACAAATCGGAGCAATTCACTAGAAGGCTAGTGGTTTCGAGAGGGAACAATGCATGTTTGATGACAAACATGAGATAGCTTCCTCTTACGGCCTTCAATTTTTTTCTACGTGTAACATGCACTAATACAACTGTCATGTGAAAATTTGGAAAATTCCAGTGGTCATTTGACCTTTTAAAGAAATTTAAGTGATTTTCTAGCCATTTAATGATTGTATTTCTAATTTGAATTACATCTACATGCAACGGCTAACCATAACGGTTTGAAAAATCATATTTGTGTGCTTGTGTGCAAGTTAATTCCATGTGCAATAAATTAGAAGGAATTTTCAAACATATTGGTCTCACGCCATGGACACATGCATGGAGTGTCATAGCATTTTAATTCCAAAAAATTAAAAAATGATCAGAAAAACATGAAACCTTGTTTCATGTCATGTCATGCCACCAAGTTGATGTGGTAAAAAAATTGGCCTGTTTGACGAAAGTTTGGACACACACCCCTCACAAACCAGAGCAACTGACTAGAAGGCTCGTGGTTCCGAGAGGGAACAGTGCATGTTTGATGACAAACGGGAGATAGCTTCCTCTTACGGCCTTGAATTTTTTTTCTATGTTTAACATGCACTAATACAACTATCATGTGAAAATTTGGAAAATTTCAGAGGTCATTTGACCTTTTGAAGACATTTAAGTGATTTTCTAGCCATTTAATGATCATAATTCAAATTTGAACTACATCTACATGCAACGGCTAACAATAACGGTTTGAAAAATCATATTTGTGTACTTGTGTGTGAGTTAATTCCATGTGCAGTAAATTAGAAGGAATTTTCAAACATATTGGTCTCACGACATGGACACATGCATGGAGCGCCATGGAATTTTAATTCCCAAAATTAAAAAATGATTAGAAAAACATGAAACCTTTCTTGATGTAATGTCATGCCACCAAGATGATGTGTTAAAAAAATTGGCCTATTTGACGAAAGTTTGGACACACACCCCTCACAAACCGGAGCAACTCACTAGAAGGCTCATGGTTTTGAGAGGGAACAATGCATGTTTGATGACGAACAGGAGATAGCTTCCTCTTACGGCCTTCAATTTTTTTTCTACGTGTAACATGCACTAGTACAACTGTCATGTGAAAATTTGGAAAACTTCAGGGTCATTTTGTTGGGAAACATAGCATGGAATTTGAAAAAAATTTGTACGCACACACAAGATCTATCTAGGAGATGCATAGCAACAAGAAGGGGAGAGTTTGTCCACGTACCCTCGTAGACCGAAAGCGGAAGCGTTAGCTCAATGCGGTTCATGTAGTCGAACGTCTTCTCGTTCCGACTGATCGAGTACTGAATTTACAGCACCTCTGAGTTCTGCACACATTCGGCGCGATGACGTCCCTCGAGCTCTTGATCCAGCGGAGGGTCGAAGTAGTAGATGAGTTCGGTCAACATGACGGTGTGGTGACGGTGATGGTGATGTGATCCGCGCAGGGCTTCGCCTAAGCACCATGAGAATATGACCGGAGGCGTAAACTGTGGAGGCGGCTCCGCAAGGCTAAGAGCAATTGGTTTGTCTCATAGGGGCACCTCCCCTGTATATAAAGGAGGGAGGGAGAGAAGGTCGGGCTAGGCGCGCCCCAAGTGGGGAGGAGTCGCATTTGGACTCCTAGTCCAATTCGACCCCTCCTTCCTTTTAGCAGAGGGGGAAAGGGGGAAGGAGAGGGAGTAGGAGAAGGAAAGGGGGGTGGCGCCCCCTTCCCTAGTCCAATTCAGCTTCCTCCCTTGTGGGGGGGGGGACCAGCCGCTTGTGGGGTGGTTAGCCTCCCTCCTATGGCCCATATGGCCCATATATTTCCCCATGGGGTTCTGGTAACCCCTCCGGTACTCCGGAACCCTTCCGGTGGCCGAATACTACCTTCTAATATATCAACCTTTACCTCTCGACCATTTCAAGACTCCTCGTCATGTCCGTGATCTCATCCAGGACTCCGAACAACCTTCGGTCACCAAAACACATAACTCATATAATTCATATCGCCATCGAATGTTAAGCGTGCCGACCCTACGGGTTTGAGAACTATGTAGATATGACCGAGACACCTCTCTGGTCAATAACCAATAGCGGAACCTGGATTCTCGTATTGTTTCCCACATATTCTATGAAGACCTTTATCGGTCAAACCGTAATGTCAACATATGTTATTCCCTTTGTCATCGGTATGTTACTTCCCCGAAATTCGATCGTCGGCATCTTCATATCTAGTTCAATATCATTACGGGCAAGTCTCTTTACTCGTTATGTAATGCATCATCCTGCAACTAACGCATTAGTCACATTGCTTGCAGGGCTTCATATGATGTGCATTACCGAGAGGGCCCAGAGATACCTCTCTGATACTCGGAGTGACAAATCCTAATCTTGATCTATGCCAACCCAACAAACACCTTCAGAGACACCTGTAGAGCATCTTTATAGTCACCCAGTTATGTTGTGAAGTTTGATAGCACACAAGGTATTCCTCCGGTGTCCGGGAGTTGCATAATCTCATAGTCGAAGGAATATGTATTTGACAAGAAGAAAGCAGTAGCAATAAAACTGAACGATCATTATGCAATAAAACTTAACCATCTTCGATAGACAAGCTAGTCAAGTAGAGGCATACTATGGACACGGTGTTTTTTCTATGTATTCACACATGTATCAAGGTTCCGGTTAATACAATTCTAGCATGAATAATACACATTTATCATGAATAAGGAAATATTGAATAACAACTTTATTATTGCCTCTAGGGCATATTTCCTTCATATTTGACCTTTTGAAGACATTGAATTGATTTTCTAGCCATTTAATGACAATAGTTCAAATTTGAGCTACATCCACATGCAATGGCTAACCATAACGGTTTTGAAAAATCATTTGTGTACTTGTGTGCGAGTTAAAAAATCATCAGACGATGTAAATATCTACTGTTCAAAAAAAATGTAAAATCTGGCAAGACAACCGCCCCCCACACGATTGGCACTCTATTTCGCGCCTCAAGGTTTGGAAGGTGAGTGGCGGGCATTATTAATCAGACATGGTTCTGCATTGGGAATCCTGTGTAATTCAAACTATAGTACTCGTAAATTCCGGTGACCGACGTGTTTACTATTCCCGTCGACCTAGATTCCGGCCGCCAATAAATACTACCTTGCTCACATCATCCCGCCTGCATTCTTATCTACATCCTCCCCTTGCTCGCCCTCTCTCTCTCTCTCTCTGTGTGTGTGTGTGTGTGTGTGTGTCTGTCTCTCTCTCTCTCCCAAATCTCTGCCCTGGCGCCGCCGTTCTGCCCATGCGTCGACGAGGAGTCGCCACCCCCCGAGGACGCTCACTTGAAGAGCAGCGACGAGGACCCTTACGCGCCGCCAAACGAGGTAGCGCCGGACCCCCAACTTTGGATTGGTTTGGGGCCAGTATGATCTTTGTCTTTGGAAGTCGCTGTCGTCGGCTGAGAAAGCAAGGGAAGTGGCTTTCAAGAAGGAGATGACGGAGGAGGATGCCAGGTACCAGGCGGCCTGTGAAGCCCATGATGCCGCCTGGAAAAAGGAGGCGGTGGAGCTTTGGGGCGGGCACGTCATTGTGCGGAGGAGGTGTACGAATACGGGTACTTCGCGAGGAAGGCCAAAAGTGCTAGGCACCTCGTCACTGTGTGGAGGTGGGCCAATAAGCTCCAGCGTGCCACCGATGAGGAGCTCCGGTGGGCGCCCAACAAAATGGCAAAGATCGTTCGCGCTCATCCGCCTGCAAGAGGCAGATCGGTATGTCAAGCGCTGCGGGGCGGAGGAGGCGGAGTACTTCCTCCGCGCTGGGAAGATGCCGCGCACTAGGGAGCTGCTGGTGATGGGTTGCCGGAATACTGGCCCCAGGAAGGATTATTAGTTTTAGTATTGTTCGTTTTCAATTTTATGCATTTTACCTAGTAGTTAAGTATCATCATGTATATGTGATGATATTATATATATTCTATGATGAACTAATGAACAATTAATATTGTATATATTATGAATTCCATTTTTATCTGTTTTTGTATACTAATTTGAATCTAGCTGTTATCATCCACATATACAGAATGGAAAGCATATAAACACACATTGAAACAGAACATATAAGAATGGAAAACAGAGTACACACAATGAAACAGAGCAATACTATGATTGCTGTGAATAGACAGCTATCCACGTCGAAACAACTCAACAAAATAAAACACGTCCATGAGACTATGACCAGCAGCCCTTGCCTACAGTAGCTCTTGGCTCTGTCTGAACTCATGCAGGCATTCGTCCAAGCGGTCGATATTCTCGCGGTACATCTGGAGTGCGATCTCGAGCTCCGAGTTGGCTATTTTGTCAGAGATCACCACCTCGAGGATGAGACGGCCATATTCCTCTACTGTGCCCAGGTGGACACTTGGGAGAAGGAGGCGGTCGAGCCTACCAACCAGCACGTTGGCATCGAGCGGGCTGTAGACAAGGTGAACAACATGACCCATGCGAACGGCGAGCGGGCATCTGGCGTTGTGCCGGCGCGGCCGACCTCTAGTGCAAGTACTGCGCAGAGGGCATGTTCCCACTCCTAGCGAGGAATGGGGGTACTGACGAGACATGTACCCAGCTACGATGCCCTGTTGACAGTAGGCAAGCACTGATGGATCCGCTCTTGTTGCGCGGCGCGCCACGCCTCTCGCTCTGCGGTGCTCCAACGGTATTGCCGTGCAGTGAGCCGCAGCCTATCGGCGCGGAGGTTCCTAGCTTGCTCTACGGCGCGCCTTCGATCATGTTGTGCGGCGAGCTGTAGCATCTCGGCGCTGACATGCCTATCTTGATATGTGGCGCTGAAGCACCATGCGCCAAGGGTCTGCTAAACCCTGGCGATGACGCGCATAACAGCGTCGTCCATCGCGTTGCCGGGGAGCGCCACGGCATCGACGAGCCGTGGCACCTTTTGGTTTTCCTCGTCGATGAGGTTTATGGCAGAGGAGGCTGGCATGCTTGGAAAACGTGGATGTGCTACAGGCTATGCTTGTTGCCTCCGTGCGTCGCGTGCTGCCTAGGTTTATGCGCAATATCGCTGGGTGGCGGGAAACAGGTGAGGAAATGACGGGAAACAGTGGCATGTTCATAAAATGCCATCTATTAATGGAAACTTAGCATATATAAGGAACATCGATCTAGCACAATAAGTAGATGATGATGAGATGAACACGGACCACACTAGGGAACCCGTCGGTGATGAATTCAACAATCGCAGATGGTTGTACACTAGCAAGTGCTTGCCCACAACACACATGGCTTATTCCATCACAAACAGGTCGGATGGATCAACTGTATGCCACGTATCACACATTGTCAAAAAGTAATGCGGTGGACCTTCTTTAAGATGTGTTAAAAAATAAAAATTAAAAAGACAGAACCTCAAGGTTAAATTAACTCATGGAATGGGTCATATCAGTCATTTAATTTGACAGATATGACCCATCCTATCAGTTAATTTAACATCAACACAATTTCCCATCCAGTCACCCATCTGATGTCTGCTTCAGCCTGAGCACACTTAACTTGAGAGTTCTCTTACATGAGCTACTGGTGTAACAACTAATCCTTGCTGATATAGGATACCTCTTCGCATCCTTATGGCGTAGTCGGATGACCGCTCGTCCCCCAATGGCCAGTAGATGTTGTGTAGACAAAGCACATCACATACGTCTTATTAGAAGCAATCGTTTGTGTTATTATCGGTCTTCGCACGCATTTCTGATTACAGACCTGTTTGCCGCGTATCACACACATCTTGTTATATTGAACTGTTTCTGTTCTCTTGTCTCAACGCAAACAGTTCATCCGAGTGAACCGCATGCCATATATCGCACACACCTTGATATGGCTGACCATTTCTTTTCTGTTGCCTAATCACAAACAGTTCATCAGTGTGAAGCGTATGCTGCATATCGCACACACCTTCATCTGACAGCCCATTTCTTTTGTTCCTACTCATTGCAAACAGTTAATTTAACTGAACCGTATGCCCTGAACCGCACATGCAACCAAAATGTGAACAGTGTTCGATGCATCTGTCATCGCAAACATTTTGCACCTTTTTTGATGGGTTTTTTACACCACCGTTTATTATTGCATCGCACACATTTTCGTCGAAGGGTCTCTGATCATAGTGTCGCATTAGCAGCATCTTGTAGTAGTGAGTCCCATCAACGCCAACGGCAAGTTGAGTGTAGACCGTAAACCTATATCTTAAATCTTACCCATCGATAGAAATTATCTACAACATGATAAGTTGCAACCATGTAGATCAGTAAATTGAATGTACCGACAAGATCACAATTAAAACAAATCAAAAGGCTATTCTGTATGCAATATGGTTGTGGTAGCTCTAAGTCTGAGTTTTTGCATAAAAGCCAGTTTTGTCCTAACTCAGTGTTTTCATTTGCATTTTAATACTACATGGATGTCATTTCTGTGATGGTTCCGCCAACCAATTCTCATTCCCAGGTCATTATAATACCAAATTGATTTAATCAGTAATACTGTTGAGAATATCAAGACAGTCGAATTCAAGTTGCTCAAATTGTCCATAACTAGGGACATGACTAATTGATTAGTGTAACACTCTACAGAGGTTTATGGATTTTTTTCCCGCAAGACTCCATTGCCTCCCTTGAAGTCCTCCCACTGCCAGCTGTTTGAGAACAGGATGACCGAGACACAGTATTTCTGAAGTACTCAACTATGCTAGAGCCCATAATAGCCTGTGGCTACACATGGGACCTTCTGGTCTTGAAAGATCCATCAATCTCTTGGAGCCTGGGTGGCCTTGCATAAAATTGGGTGATCATTGGTCCATCCCTTAGATCCCCTGGAAAAACTGGGTGATCACTAGTCAATCCCTAGGATCCCCTATTAAGTCTGTAGAACCGGGTGATCACTAATCAATCCCTAGGGCCCCCTCTTGAGTCTGTAGAACCGGGTGATCACTAGTCAATCCCTAGGATCCCGTCTTCTTGCAAGCAGTCCACCCAGAGGTGTATTGAAATCTTGAAGTCTTGTAGTCTTGAGGTTGATCTAGATATTATTATCACACTGACATCTCACATGAAACACTCATACCAATCCTCGTCTACTGAAGCATAGCTGTAACAAATTTAACGATTCCCGGGGCATGGTGACAAGTATATGGGTTCCTACCACATGATTCTACTCGAGCTACAAGTTTCAATATTCATATTGAATGCAAGAGGAAAAGTGGCACTAATGCAATAAAATCATAGGTATTCAAAATATGATCAACGTGAACTTGCTTGGTATAGTTCGTGAAGATTATATTGCTCTCAGAAATTTCTGATAGTACTATTCATCACTCTTCGAGAAAATCTGTGTAATCTAACATTGCATTCACATAAGAAACCACATCTAGCAAGCATTCTACTACTCAAAATATCAATCAACAAATAACAAAAATAAGGAAAATAAAGTTGAAAACAAAAGAAAACCAAATTAAATCAAAAAAAACTTTGAAGTAAAACTATAAAGATTAACTACACACAACAAAAAAATTTGCACTAAATTAAACTTAACATTAAGTTAAAACACTAAACCAATAAATTAACAAAAAGAAACTATAAAACAACTAAGTTAAGAATTTAACTAGCAAAAGAGAGAGAGAGAGAGAGAGAGAGAGAGAGAGGGAGGGAGGGAGGTCCGGCGAGGTTCTCCGGCGAGGGAGCTTAGGGTGGTGGTCGGGCGGCGTCTTCGGTGGTCCTCCGGCTCGGCGAAGGGTATGGGGTGGTGTGTCAGAGCGAGGGGGTCTCGGTGATGATTACATAGACCTAGGGTAGGATCATAGGCTTGACCTATACGCCCCGACCAAGGTCACTACCCTAGAAGCAAAGACGTTTAAAGAGCAACAGAGGGTATCAATTGAACTAGTCGAGTGCAAGCCACTCGACCAATCACCTCACTCGGATACCACTCATTCCTACAGTCACTCAACTATATATAAGACCACTCGGCCAAAGAAGACCAGGAGTCAATAAGGACAGCAATGGTCAGGCGTTCACTCCATAGTATTTAAGGCCATTGAATACACTATATAGCTGGCGTTATCAGTAATGCCCTACCTTTATGTACATTGAACCCCTGTAACGGAGGTGGGCAGAGGTCCTGGCGCACTCTATATAAGCCACCCACCTCCTCCGGGACAAGGGTTCGCACCCCCTGTAACACACACCATATTCCAGTCGACCTCCTCAGGGCACTGAGACGTAGGGCTTTTACCTCCTCCGAGAGGGGCCTGAACTCGTAAACTCGTGTGTACATTCTCGTCGTAGCTAGGACCTTGCCTCTTCATACGTACCCCCTACTCTTACTATCAGTCTTAGTACCACGAAAGTTGGAGCCCACCATGGGGCAAAGCATCTTAGCGACTTCCGGCAAAGTTGCATTTTCTTCAATCTTCATCAACATGGCTTCCGGCGGCAGTTTGGTCGTGGGTCGCGAGTTCCGACTCAGCGCGCTCACCTTCGTCGCCGACGACTCCGCCTGGCTCCAGGAGGCCCCCATCGATGTCGAGGCTCTGCCGATCCACGGTTCATCGCACTTCCGTGCAAGTGCCCGTGGCGTCTCCTTCGGCCGCCGTCGACCCCGTACCAGTGGGTCCCCACAGCGTCCTCCCACTCTGCTGGACACCACTGCAAGCGGTCTGGTCGATCACGGCTCCAACGATGGGTGAAGCACGTGGTGACTCGGCAGGCGTTCATGCCCCAAGTCACGGCGATCGAGCCCAACGTATTTCACTGTGGTCCAGTCGACCTGTCGACTGACTTAGCAGACACACTTTCCGAGAGCGGGAGTTGTGACCCTGTGGCAGGAGTCCTCGTGGTCGTCTCCCATCACGGCCCGCCTGGATTTTGTCGTAGCAGTGACAATGGCGGTGGCGACGGCCCGTCATTCGGCCACGAGGAGTATCAGCCCCAACCTCTAAGCTCACCATAGAGGGAGGGGCTGCACCGCCGCAACGAGGAGGCTCTCCAGACCCCCATCATAGGGGAAACCACCCAGGCTCGGGCCTTGGAGGAAGTACTTCTGGCCAAGCTGGCTGAGCGCACTCGTTTGGAGAATCTCCAACATTCTCTCGACGAGCCTGACCGTCGAGTGATCCCCGGATCCAGTCGACGTTCACGACAATTGTTTCCACCGGAAACTCAAAGTATTCTGCACACCGATTCAGAATCTTGCATCTGTTGCACGTACCGCAGAGTCCAGTTAGCTGTCTCGCTCAGAGGCTAGAAAGGGCTTGGAATAGATCAGGGCACTGCTCCGAGCAGCAGGAGACCAGAACTCCGCCGTGTCCCAGTCACGGAACATGATTCACAGTCGATTAGTGAGGGCAGACACCATTTAATCAGCATACAGTCCTAGGTCACCTTTGCGGCGAGGAGATCGTGATCACCGCCAAGATCGGCACCTAGGAAGAGCTCATGGAGATTATGATCATGAGTATGCCCGCGACAACCACCATTGAGTGCCTTCGATCCTTCCAAGGGACAGGTCATACGTGCCTTGGCAGTACGATGACAGGTGACCATATGGAAATGCTCGCAGAGTTCCAGTCGACCCCATAGAACCTGGCTTCAATGCACGTTAGTTGTTGTGCAAGGTTTTTTCGACCAGAACAGAGCATACAGAGAAGGGCTGGATAGAGACAGGCCCAGTGGAAGCAGGGTCCATGTTTCCAGCCCGAAGTGTTTCGGAAGAGGCATCAGGGCGGCTTAGATTCCTCACAACTTCATATTGGCGACTGGCATCAGCAAGTTCACGGGAGAATCAAAGCTCGACACCTGGCTTGAAGATTACCGAGTGGTTGTACACATTGGAGGCGGCAGCGACGAGGTGGCTATGAAGCACCTCCCTCTGATGCTTGAAGATTCTGTTAGGGCCTGGCTGAATCAGCTAGCCCCTGGGAGCATTCTGAATTGGGATGAGTTGGCCCGAGTGTTTACCAGAACCTCCGAAGGCACCTGCAAACGACCTGCTAGTCTACTAGAGCTGCAACATTGCATGCAGAAACTGAATGAAACCTTGAGAGATTATATCCAGAGATGGATCACTCTACACCACACGATGGAAAATGTGTCGAATCACCAAGCAGTCTATGCCTTTAAGGAAGGCATTCGTTACAGAGAGCTCAATCTGAAATTCGGTCGGACCGGAAATATGTCCCTAACTCGGATGATGGAGATTGCCACAAAATATGCTAATGGCGAAGAGGAAGACTGACTCCAGAGCGGCAAAGACAAGTCAGTCGCCCAGGACACCGGAGGGGAAAATTACAGTCGGAAGCATAAACGAAAGGCTGAGGCAGTCGGACCTGCCGAGGCAGCAGTGTTGAATCAAGGGAAGTTCAAAGGGAAACCCAAGGGACCCTGGAATCCCAAGAAGGTAAAAGATCAAGATGGAAATGATGTGATGGATTTGCTGTGTCATATTCACACTAAGAAACATGAGGAGGGGTATACGATCCTCCCCAAGCATACCACTCGACAGTGTCGACTCCTGATTCAGAGCTTTCGGAAGAAAGGTCAGCCTAGCAAGAAAGATAAAGATTCTGATAAGGAAGAAGACAAAGAAGAGGAGGATGGTGGATACCCCAATGTTAATGCCACCTTGGTGATTTTGGCTAATCTTGAGAGCAGAAGTCGACTGAAATTCATTAACAGAGAGGTGAACATGGTTGCCCCAACAACACCGAAATATTTGAAGTGGTCAAAAACACCTATTACGTTCGACCAGTCTAATCACCCGACACGAGTTGCTACCCCCGGGCGGCAAGCGCTGGTGGTGGACCTAGTCGTTGAGGGCACCCGACTGACCAAGGTTCTGATGGATGGTGGCAGCGGCCTCAATATCCTGTACGTTGAGGCTCTCAAAGGAATGGGCATTCTGATGTCCAAGCTCAGCGAGAGAAATATGAGGTTCCATGGAGTCATCCCAGGGGAGAAAGCCGATTCACTCGGCCAGATCGCTCTTGACGTAGTTTTCGGTGATGAGAAGAATTACCGCAAAGAAAAGTTGACGTTTGAGGTTGTGGATTTCCAGACTGCTTATCATGCCATTTTGGGCAGACCTGCCTATGCTAGCTTCATGGCTCGACCATGTTATGTGTACATCAAGATGAAGATGCCTGGCCCCAAAGGGGTGATAACGATCTCCGGTAACCGGAAAAGAGCAGAGGATTGTCTTCAGGATGGTGCAAAGATAGCAGATGAGCAGATGGCAGCTATGGAGTTTCAAGAGTATCAGAAGACTTCAGATCCGAGTGATTTGCTGCGTGCCAAGAGACCCACCTCAGAGTCCACATTTCAGTCGGCCGGAGAGACCAAGCCAGTTCATATTCACTCGACCTATCCCAATGCAGCTCCGACCCATATCTCAACGACACTCGACAGCAAATAGGAAGAAGCGATCATCAAGTCCCTCCATGAGAACTAGGACATCTTCGCATGGAAGCCATCTGACATGCCAGGTGTACCCAGGGAACTGGCTGAGCAACGTTTGCAAGTCGACCCAAAGGCAAAACCCGTTAAGGACCATCTTCGTCGGTCCGCCACGGAGAAGAGAAAGGCAATTGGCGAGGAGGTGGCTCGCCTTCTGGCCGCTGAGTTCATCCGCGAGATATACCACTCCGAGTGGCTCGCCAATGTCGTTATGGTTCCCAAGAAAGACAAATCACTTCGAATGTGTATTGACTTCAAGCACATCAATCGGGCCGGCCCGAAAAATCATTTTCCTCTTCCCCGCATCGACCACATAGTCGACTCAATTGCGGGATGTGAGCGACTGTCCTTTTTGGATGCTTATTCCGGGTACCATTAGATCCGCCTGTATGGGCCCGATGAGATAAAGACGGCTTTCATTACCCTGTTCGGGTGTTTTTGTTATGTTACTATGCCCTTTGGCCTCAAGAATGCAGGTGCCACATTCATGCGCATGATTCAGAAGTGCCTGCTCACTCAAATCAGTCGGAATGTGGTAGCATACATTGATGACATAGTGGTTAAGTCACGCAAAGGTTCTGACCTACTGACTGGCCTCGCTAAAACCTTTGCCAACTTAAGAAGGTATGATATCAATCTCAATCCATCAAAATGCACATTCTGAGTTCCCGGTGGAAAGTTACTCAGTTTTCTCATTTCCGAACGAGGAATCGACGTGAATGCAGAGAAGATTGGCACAATCCTCCGAATGAAGTGCCCAGTGCATGTGCATGATGTTCAGAAGCTTACTAGTTGTTTGGCTACATTGAGTCGATTCATCTCACGCCTCGGTGAAAAGGCACTGCCTCTTTACCGACTAATGAAGAAGTCTGACAAGCTCGAGTGGAATGACAAAGCTGAAGCAGCGTTTGCAGAGCTCAAAGCCATGCTTTCCACCCAGCCGGTGCTTGCTGCTCAAGTTAGTAAAGAGCCATTGTTGCTTTACATCGCAGCCACAGGACAAGTTGTCAACATAGTTCTCATGGTCGAACAGGAAGAAGAAGGCAAAGCCTTCAAAGTTCAGCGCCCTATGTATTACATTTCAGAGGTCTTGACCCCATCCAAGCTGAGATACCCTCATTATCAGAAGCTTGTGTATGGGATTTACATAAACATGAAGAAGGTTGCGCACTATTTCTCTGACCATTCAGTTTCAGTCGTCAGTGATGCTCCTTTGTCATAAATTTTGAATAACAGAGATGCAACCGGTCGAGTGGCGAAATGGGCAATTGAACTTCTTCCTTTAGATATCAACTTTGAGGCAAAGAAGGCCATCAAGTCTCAAGCAATTGCAGATTTCCTTGCAGAGTAGACAGAACAACAAGAGCCGACTCGGATTCAGTCGGAACACTGGACCATGTTCTTCTATGGATCCAAGATGTTGAATGGCTCTGGCGCAGGAGTGGTTTTAGTGTTCCCACAAGGAGACAAGCTCAGTTATGTCCTCCAAATTCATTTTGATTCTTCAAACAATGAAGCGGAGTATGAGGCACTATTGTATGGGTTGCGTATGGCCATTTCACTCAGTGTCCGGTGCTTGATGGTTTATGGCAACTTAGACTTAGTGGTTAATCAGGTAATGAAGGAATGGGATGTCAGGAATCCCGCAATGACCGGTTATTGCAATGCAGTGAGAAAGCTAGAGAAGAAGTTTGAGGGGTTAGAGCTCCACCACATACCACGAATCAAGAAGCAAGTTGCTGATGATCTGGCGAAGATAGGTTCCACTCGGAATCCTGTCCCGAGCAATGTGTTCTTGGAGCACCTCCACACACTGTCAGTACAAGAAGATCCCTTCAAGGAAGAGCCCCTACAACCGATAAGTTCAACCGACCCGACTGAGATTGAGATTCCAGCCATGGTCGATTTGATCATGGAAGTCTTGGTGATCACACCCGACTCGACAGTACCGTACATTGCCTACATTCTCAGGAAAGAACTCCCAGAGGATGAAGATGAAGCCCGCCAGATAGTTCGTCGATCCAAAGCCTTCACAGTGATAAAAGGACATCTTTACAAAGAAAGTGTCACAGGAGTGGATCAGCATTGCATCACCCCAAAAGAAGGTCGAATGATCCTCAATGATATCCACTCAGGGACTTGTGGCCACCATGCGTCCTCTCGGACCATCGTGGCCAAAGCATACCGAGCAGGATTCTATTGGCCTCGAGCAAATGAGATGGCGAAGGATTAGTTGACAAGTGCGCAGGTTGCCAATTCTACTTCAACATGCCCCACAAATCAGCATCTGCCTTGAAGACTATACCACTCGTCTGTCCGTTTGCAGTCTGGGGATTGGATATGGTTGGTCCCTTCAAGACCGGCACGAGTGGTTTCACCCATTTGCTTGTAGCAGTCAATAAGTTCACCAAGTGGATCGAAGCTAAGACCATCAAGAACCTTGGTGTAGGCACTACCGTCAGTTTCATCATGGAGTTGATATTCAGATATGGAGTTCCTCACAGCATTATCATAGCTAACGGCTCCAACTTTGATTCGGACGAGTTCAAGGCGTTCTGTGCGTCCCAAGGCACTCGGATCAACAATGCATCCGTCGCACACCCGCAGTCGAATGGACAAGCAAAAAGGGCGAATGGTTTGATTATTCAAGGATTAAAACCCCGACTGATGCGTGACCTCAAGCATGCTGCTGGAGCTTGGGTGACTGAATTACCATCCATCTTATGGGGGCTGAGAACAACACCAAATCGGTCTACTGACCAAACCCCTTTCTTCCTGGTGTACGGCGCCGAGGCTGTGCTTCTGAGTGATTTGCTGCACAATGCCCCCCGAGTGGAACTCTTCTCAGAAGCTGAAGCTGAGCAGGCGCGCGAAGATGCTGTTGATCTCCTGGAAGAAGAGCGCAAGATGGCTTTGATTAGGTCGACCATTTATCAGCAAGATCTGCACCAATTCCATGCTCGCAACATCACAGGTCGAGCATTTCAGGAAGGAGACCTTGTGCTCCGAGTGGATCAGAAACGGCCTCACAAGCTCGCTCCGGCCTGCGAAGGTCCCTTCATAATCACCAAGGTGCTTCACAATGGAGCGTACCACATCTACAACGTATCCAAGAACATGGACGAGCCACGCGCATGGAACACAGAGCTGCTTCATCCTTTCTATACTTAGAATCACTCAACCCGATGAGTTGTAATAAGAGTATTTCAGTTTGCTTTCGAGAGACAAGATTTTTACAGTATCTTAATGATTAATTCCCCATAATCATTTGTATCCAAATCCCCCAGTGGGTGGCTTAGCCACGAACCTGATTCGCCTAAGTTAAAAACATTTGGAGTGGAGAGCGATCCTCCCACTCGGAACCTTAGCTGCGACTGTCGGTGTCAAAACCGGCGGATCTCGGGTAGGGGGTCCCGAACTATGCGTCTAAGGCTAATGGTAACAGGAGGCTGGGGACACGATGTTTACCTAGGTCCGGGCCCTCTCGATGGAGGTAATACCCTACTTCCTGCTTGATTGATCTTGATGATATGAGTATTACAAGAGTTGATCTACCACGAGATCGTAGAGGCTAAACCGTAGAAGCTAGCCTATGATTATGATTGTTCTCGTCCTACGGACTAATCCCTCTGGTTTATATAGACACAGGAGGGGGCTAGGGTTACACAGAGTCGGTTACAGAGAAGGAGATCTACATATCCGAATCGCCAAGCTTGCCTTCCACGCAAAGGAGAATCCCATCCGGACACGGGACGAAGTCTTCAATCTTGTGTCTTCATAGTCCAACAGTCCTGCCAAAGTATATAGTACGATTGTCCGAATACCCCCTAATCCAGGACTCCCTCAGTAGCCCCTGAACCAGGCTTCAATGACGATGAGTCCGGCGCGCAGATTGTCTTCGGCATTGCAAGGCGGGTTCCATCTCCAAATACTCCAAGGTAGATTCTGAACACGAGGATCATGTCCAGCTCCGCAAAATAATTTCCACATACCACCGTAGAGAGCACAACACTTTATAAATCTAATCTGCTGACAACTTTTCACAGTGTATCCTTACGCCGTGGCCCGGTTTATTACGAACCGTTTTTCCCAGCCAGCCACTACATGTATTCCAAGGCAGTTTTATTGGCACGTCTTGTTGAAGCAGAGATCGTGTCCCCCTTATCACGGGATTCTCATCAACACGGGTATGGGTAACCCACCTACGCCAGTTGGTATAACTCCTTGATTTTAGGCAAGTCCCAAACGGTCACGTTGAGGATGCTTGATATTCACCCTCTTTATAGAGGGAACGAGGCCTGTCCCTTTCTTCCCACGCTTGCTTCTTCCCCCACCTCGAGTTCCAACACCCAAAGCTCAGGCTTAAGCACTTTGGACCTTCAATCATGTCTGTATCCAATCTTCAAGGTCATTAGATGGTCTCCTCTGTCATGGAGGAGGACATCGAGAAGCTCAGGGAGGCCAGGTATCTGACCGCCGAAATCCAGCACAGGCTACCTGCCCAAGGGCAGGTCATCCCCACTCCCGAATCCAACAAGAGCGTTGTATTTGTTTCCCACTTACTCCGAGGTTTAGGCTTAAGTCTTGATCCCTTTGTGAAATGGCTCATGTTCTACTACGGGCTAGATTTTCAGGATCTAGCTCCGGATTCCATTCTTCGCATCTCGTTGTTTATCATCGTGTGCGAAGCTTTTCTCCACGTCACTCCACACTTCGGCTTATGGCTCAAGATCTTCAATATAAAGTCGAAGGTGATCGAGAGGGGACACGCGGAGTGCGGAGGCGCTACAATAAGCCAAAGTGCTGATGCCCCATGGCTAGAGGGTTCCTTCCCGGAGGTGTCTGATTTATGGCAGCGGAGGTGGTTCTATATCACTACTCCCCGAGGCACAAGGTGGGCGGCCGCCCCTGCCTTCCGCTCGGGCCCTCCACCTCAACTGGCGTCCTGGGTTAACGCGGGACTGTCCTGGGGGCCTACTAATGACGTAACGACACTGCAGAGCCGCATTCGGGATCTTCTTGAGAGGGATGTCCGCCTCATCAAAGTAATTCAGGTAATGCTAGTTCGACGGGTCCTGCCATGCAAACGTCGACCCCTCCGAATGTGGGAGTTCAACCCAAAAGGACCGCGAACTATTCAGCACTTCTTCGGCATGACGCTCAAAGGGATGTATCGCTTATTCTTCGGACCACGAATAAAGTGTCCGGACACCACCGAGGATGTGGGATTGAACTGCAATCGTCCAGATACCCAAGTAAGCAACTTTGCAACCAAACACACGGTTCATGTTTATCATAACTTTATTCTGAAAACTATCCACGACCAGGATTGGCTAAGAAAGGCGGAGAGGATCAGGTGTCCGACCCCTCTTCCCGAAGGCTCACCGAATACGGTACTAACCCAGATGCTTAAACACGCACCCTATCAAGTGCCATCAGGGAAGGACGAAGGAAGGAGCAGAGAAGCCGAAAGCGGACTTCATACATTGCACATCCAAATCGGGGGAATTAATGTCTCCATGAAGGAGGATAATCACGGAGGTGAATCTCAAATTCCCTCCCCCCCGCGGGAAGAAAAGGGCTGCGTCCGAAGACCTAGAAGCGTAGGCGTCAAAACCAGGGAAGAAACCTTCGCCAGGGAGCCCTGCCCGAGAGGGCGTCCTCACCGCACAACGCCCGCAAACGGGCCAGCCCTCCACCGAGCTGTAAGTGAATTAAAATTATTTTAATAAATATATACTGCTTTTCCTCCGAGAATAATAACCAAGTACTATCTCTTGTAGTCCGGCTTGTAGCCCTTCTCAATAGTGTTCGTCTTCCGGGGATCTTCTTCCAGAGATGATGGAGAGTGAAACTCCACCTACCTCCCCGCCCCGTGGGGCGGGTGACCCCGAGGTGTCGTCACGGAGGATTCCTGATCCGTCAAGGCCAGAAGTTAATGCTTTGGCCACCCGAAGCCTGGAGTGTTCAGCTCCCAAGGAGGGAAATAGGAAGAGTCCGGGATAGTCCGGCACTCAGCCGGACACACTGACGGACCTTCTGGAGCGAGCGGCTCTCTCAGAGGCTCACCGTACTTTAGTGGGTACAGTGTTTGAGAAGATTTCATCCGCCAAAAGTGGGTTGAATGAAGCTTTTACGTTCCTGCTCAAAGGCTTTGAGGTACGCAAAGAAATACGTAATCTTTTGGCTATACCGCACCCGCTAGGTGTGCTCCGTATAGATAGTATCCCCTGAGACTCTGGTTGCCACCCCTAGGCGGCAAATGGAGGATCACACTCCCAAGAAATGATCACACTGTATTATGTGCAGATGGCTAAGGGTCTAGCGGTTGACTGGACTGCTGAATTCACCGAACTGAGGTGACAACTTGATGTGGCAGATGCTGACATCGCGCTTGTGAACAAGCGGCTTGACGAATCACAGGGTATGTGTTCTTTTTCTATTTTTTAGCAAATATTAAGAGGAGCATGATGCTAATATAATATGATGTAGTTGTAGATGGAGCTGCTGGCGTGGAGGCTCTAAGGGCGGAACATGCCCTAGCCAAGGAACAAGCCAGGATAAGAGATGCGACTGCCCTAAAGGCAGCCAAAGAGTTAAGAGCCGAACAGGCTGCTCATCGCCGGAGCGAAGATAAAATAGCCGAGATGCCTGTGGAGCTGAAAGATGCCGCCGGCCGATATGAGCTCCTTGAAAAGGAGATCCAAGCGGAAGAGGCTGACCTGAAGAAGGCCTTGGATGCAGCCAAGGAGACACGCTCTGAAATCAGAGCTGCACGGGAGGAGCTTCGACAAGCCAGAGATATCGCGGCTGGGAGCCCCTATTTGTTGCAGATGAAGTTCGGAGATCCAAAATACGCTCCTCTGGATCAGTCATGGAGTGCGACAGACATGTATGCGGACCTGGCGAAAAGTACTGTTGATGCGACCAAGTTTTTCAGGGATCGGAAAGATCATGAGGTGGAAAGGTTGTTCTGGTCGCAGTTCAGTGCCCCGACACGTCCGCTGCCATTGAATGAAAGGATGGCCACTTGGGCCGAGCTCCATAGGTTGTCCAGACTTGCTATGAGGTCTGTCGTGGATCATCTTTGGCCGAAGGGACCAAGGCCGGACAGTTATTTTGGTTTAGTGCAACAATTCCTTGGCGTTGTGTCGCATATCGATGTTGTGAAGAAGTCGACATGCATAGAAGGTGCGCGGATGGTTCTTGCACGTGTTAAAACATATTGGGTAGATATGGAGGACACCGGTATTGCAACCCGGGTTTCGGTAGGAGGCCAGGACCCGGCCGATCACTATTTTGAGAAAGTCCTAGAAGGCGCCCGTTTAATAGAGGCTCAGTGCTCGAAGAGTATCATGTTCGAGTGACAAATATCTTGGTTGTAAAGACAATGCTATTTTAATTATAAAGGATGTGTTTATACTTCTGCCCGAAAGTATTGTAGTGCCTCCTGTGCGGCCGTTTATGTATGTATATAACCTGAAAGTTTGCAGTCGTTGGCTTCATCCCCCACGCATATAATGCGGGGGTGTTTTTAAAATGCACGTAACCACACTTGATCCAACGTCTTGGTCCATTAAGGAGGTGATTGCACGTCGAACTAGGCAACCGGACTATATAGCTTTAACACTTTCACTTAGCCATAGGAGTTTGACGGTGGGGCTACTATATAGCCCCTGGTACTTCCACGTTCATCCGAATACAGTGTGCGTATGTACATGACCGGGAAATGGTCCTTCGTTAATGCGGAGGAATCCCGAAGATTCTGATAAGTCATCGAGTGGTTGACCAATCTCTCGCTGTATCATGACAGTCAGTTTTTAGCTTTCTCTACTGAGGTGCTCATCCGGAATAACCAGGGCTTTAGTAGTAGTTCTCCTTTGGC
This sequence comes from Triticum aestivum, assembly GCF_018294505.1. Taxonomy (NCBI): domain Eukaryota; kingdom Viridiplantae; phylum Streptophyta; class Magnoliopsida; order Poales; family Poaceae; genus Triticum; species Triticum aestivum. Next base: position 480,387,114 of record NC_057810.1, read on the forward strand.
TGCCTTAGCCGATAAAATGGAACGTAAGGTAGCAAACCCAGGAGCCGGGCAACCCAACATTTGACCAAAGACATGATTCGGAGCTGATACATATAAGGCCAAACTTGCGACGCCGAACACTCCCAAAGGTATTCGGACTTCATAACATATACAGGGCTTTGTAACGCCCTCGATAATGAACCCCATATTTCCAGGTAAATGCATTAATCTATCGTGGCGAAATGCCAATAACGCCAGTATCCATCATGGGTGTTTTAAATACCCGCGGGATGTCAAGCAACAAGAGACATTAAAGAAGGTTTACACAGGGGCTTAATCTAAAGAGAAACCTTTGAGTGGGGCCCTGCTGCACTTCTGCGCCTTTGTCTCGGTTGTGCCGTATCCTGGAAGGGTGTAGCACGATTTTCATCTGTATGAAAAAAGGAAAAAAACACCTAGGTAAAAGAGTCTGGTGTAATCATGCGAGAAGTTGGTTATTCTCAGTGAATCATGAAAATGCAATCTATTATTATATCAATAGAATTGAGCCGAACTGTGGGCTTTTTTACATGCAGGCAGCCCCTAGCACCGCTTGTGGGGGTATATCTATAGGCCCGAGCTCATGTTTATCCGGGCTGTTACAGCCGGCGGTGCGCTGGACTCGTCTAACCATGTCTGTGATCTTAACGACCGGTCGTGTATTCTCGTTGGAGAGGCCGCTTAGTATTCGGCTGTGAGAGCCGCCACATATTCTTCCGCACGCAAGGAATGCTCTATGTTGCTGTTAACTTTGATGACACCACGTGGACCGGGCATCTTGAGTTTAAGGTAGGCGTAGTGCGGGATTGTGTTGAAGCGAGCGAAGGCCGCTCTTCCAAGTAGTGCATGACAGCTGCTCCGGAATGGAGCAATGTCGAAGATTAATTCTTCGCTTCTGAAGTTATCGGGAGAACCGAATATAACCTCTAGTACTAGAGAGCCCGTGCAGCGGGCCTCAATGCCTGGTATTACTCCTTTAAAGGTAGATTACTTTGGCCGATTCTTGATGTGTCTATCCGCATTTTGTAGACAGTGTCCTGGTATATCAGGTTAAGAATACTACCGCCGTCCATAAGGACTCGAGTGAGATGGTATCTGTCAATTATTGGGTCGAGCACCAAGGCAGCCGATCCCCCGTGCCGGATAATAGTCGGATGATCCCTGCGATCAAAAGTGATCGGGCAGGCCGACCAAGGGTTCAATTTGGGGACAACGGGCTGTACAACATATACGTCTCGGAATGTGCGCTTGCGCCTTCTCTTTGGTATATGAGTTGCGTAGATCATATTCACCGTTTTGACTTCTGGTGGGAAATTTTTCTGTCCCGCAGTGTTCGGCTGGCGAGGCTCATCCTCATCTTAACTTGGTGTCTCCCTTCCTTTGTGTTCGGTGTTTAGCATGCTGGCCTGCTTGAAGACCCAGGATTCTCTGTGGGTGTGATTTGCAGGATTTTCGGGGGTGCCATGGATTTGACATAATCTGTCCAGAACCTTGTTCAGGCTGGATGGCCCATCTTTGCTGCCTTTAAATGGATTTTTCCATTGACCGGGTCGAGAGCCCCTTAATCTGGCATTGACCGCCGTGCTATCTGGACTGTCTTCATTGCTTCGACGCTTGTTTTTGTTGTGTCGCGGCTTCCCGTTGCCATCCCTGATTTCGGATGTGCCTAGGTCGCTGGTGCTTCTACGGGCTAACCAGTTGTCCTCTCCCGCGCAAAAGCGGGTCATGAGGCTTGTGAGGGCTGCCATTGTCCTTCGCTTTTCTTGGCCGAGGTGCCTAGCAAGCCATTCGTCTTGGATTCTGTGCTTGAAACCGCTAAGGCTTCGGCATCCGGACAATCAACGATTTGATTCTTCTTAGTGAGAAATCTGTTCCAAAGGTTACGGGCTGACTCTCCGGGTTCTTGGATTATGTGAATTAAATCGTCTGCATCCAGAGGTCGGACATAGGTCCCTTAAAAATTGGCCCTGAAAGCATCCTCAAGTTCCTCCCAACTTCCAATTGAGTTTTCGGGGAGGCTTTTCAACCAATGCCTAGCTGGTCCTTTCAACTTGAGGGGTAGGTATTTAATGGCGTGGAGATCATCTCTGCGAGCCATGTGGATATGAAGGATAAAGTCTTCAATCCAGACTCTAGGGCCTGTCGTTCCGTCATATGCCTCTATATTCACGGGTTTGAATCCATGTGGAAACTCGTGATCCAGCACTTCGTCGGTGAAGCACGGGGGGTGTGCGGCACCTCTGTATCTGGACATGCCGTGGCCTCCTGTTGACGGCTGTTGTGGTTGGGTGTTGATTCCGAGGTGGTATTCGATCAATATGATCGTTTTGGTGTATGCAATCCTGCGCCGGGGCGCGCTTCTTAGATCCATAGATGGACCTGTTTGCACCTGCTTTTTTGTCTAGGAGCTCACGTAGATCGTGTGCTGGCTTGTGTGCGGAATCATTTGCCGCCCTGTCGTGGCCACGGGGTGGCCGGTCCGGCTGATCAGCCGTATTGTTTTGCGGCGGAATGGGCTCTATGGCCTCCTCGTCGAATTCGGGCAGCAGGTTGCGCTTTGGGTAGCTCTTTGTGTGGCGATCGTTGCCATATTTTTCTTCAGTGTCTAGCACCTTATTCCATATGTGATCGAGCGTATCCTGCACGGCCTTAAGCCTTTGCTTCTACTTCTTCAAGCTCCTTGTAGTGGCCATAAGCCTTCTATGGAGGTTCTCTTGTTCCAAACGTGTTTCTGGGATGATGAATGCATCGTCATCCGAACTGTCCTCCTCTGCGAAGGCAGGTTGATGAGTTTTATCCTCGGTATCGCCCTGGTCGGGCATTTGCTCTGGGATATGTTCGGCTTGTCCTGGTTCATCCTGCTCCATTGCAGGGTCCATGGGGTCGTCGTTTGCTTTGGAGTCGACCGAGGTGTTATTTTTTCTTGCACTATTGTCGCCATTTTTACTGTGGCTGGATTTGGAGCAGCGCTTGCGTCGTCGCTTTGGTTTCTGCTCGGGGGGATTATCCTCCGTTTCATCCTTTTTGCCGCCGTTGCTCTCCTAGGGCGTGTGTACCATGTATATATCACATGATGAGGTGGCTGTCCGGCGCTCTGTGGGCGGTGGTTCTATATCATCTCCCACATCAACGTCCATACTGTCGATGTCTTCAGAGTCGAAGTCAAGCATGTTGGTTAAGTCATCGACAATGGCTATTAAGTGGGTGGTGGGTGGGTAGCGAATTTCTTCGTCGTCTGTATCCCACTCGAGACGGACATAGTTCGGCCAAGAGTCTCGTGATAAAGAGAGAGACCTCAATGAATTTAGCACGTCACTGAAGGGTGAGTGTTGAAAGATATCCGCGGAGGTAAACTCCATGATCGGTGCCCAATCAGATTCGATAGGCACGGACCCACGCGGTCCGGATCCTAAGACCGGAGACGAGTCCGTGGGTCTGGTGACACAGATTTCCCTAGGGGTGGCGTCTATGTTCGGCTCCAACACCGATGAGTGTGCGGCCTCCATGGAGGGGTCCATCCCCCTGTCCTTGGATGGTGTGATCTACTCCGGATTAGGGGTCGGGGCAACCACAGGTGCGATATTCTGAACACTGTCCGATGGCAGATCTAGGTCATGCATGTCGTGAGTGTTCGGTGCTCCCGATGTAGGCTCAAACCCGTCGAAGATCAAGTCTCCGCTGATATCGGTCGTGTAGTTCAACTTTCCGAACCTAACCTGATGGCCAGGGGCGTAGCTGTTGATCTGCTCCAGATGGCCAAGCGAGTTGGCCCACAGTACGAAGCTGTCGAATACGAAGATCTGTCCAGGGAGAAAGATCTCACCCTAGACTGCATCGTTGCTGATGAGCGAAGGAGCCATCAAGCCTTGTCGCGACGACTCGGAGGAACTCTCAATGAAAGCACCAATGTTGGAGTCAAAACCGGCGGATCTCGGGTAGGGGGCCCCGAACTGTGCGTCTAAGACTAATGGTAATAGGAGGCTGGGGACACAATGTTTACCCAGGTTCGGGCCCTCTCGATGGAGGCAATACCCTACTTCCTGCTTGATTGATCTTGATGATATGACTATTACAAGAGTTGATCTACCACGAGATGTAGAGGCTAAACCCTAGAAGCTAGCCTAAGATTATGATTGTTCTTGTCCTACGGACTAATCCCTCTGGTTTATATAGACACCAGAGGGGGCTAGGGTTACACAGACTCGGTTATAGAGAAGGAGATCTACATATCCGAATCGCCAAGCTTGCCTTCCACGCAAAGGAGAGTCCCATTCGGACACGGGATGAAGTCTTCAATCTTGTATCTTCATAGTCCAACAGTCCGAACAAAGTATATAGTCCGGCCGTCCGAATACCCCCTAATCCAGGACTCCCTCAGCGACCCTATACTCACCTAAGTTAAAAAACATTCTGAGAGGAGAGCGATCCTCCCACTCGGGAGCTTAGCCGCGACCCAATAATCGCCTAAGTTAAAAAAACATTCTGAGTGGAGGGTGATCCTCCCACTCAGGGGCTTAGCTGCGACCGTACTCGCCTAAGTTAAAAAACATTCTAAGTGGAGTGCGATCCTCCCACTCAGGGGCTTAGCTGCGACCCCGTACTCGCCTAAGTTAAAAAAAACATTCCGAGTGGAGAGCGATCCTCGCACTCGGGGGCTTAGCTGCGACCCTGTACTCGCCTAAGTTTAAAAAACATTTCGAGTGGAGAGTGATCCTCCCACTCAGGGCTTCACTGCGACCCCGTACTCGCCTAAGTTAAAAAACATTCTGAGTGGAGAGTGATCCTCCCACTCGAGCGGTTAGCTGCGACCCGTACTCGCCTAAGTTAAAAAACATTCCGAGTGGAGAGCGATCCTCCCACTCGGGGACTTAGCTGCGACCCCATACTCGCCTAAGTTAAAAAAACATTTCCAGTGGAGAGCGATCCTCCCACTCGGGGGTTAGCTGCGACCCCGTACTTGCCTAAGTTAAAAAACATTCCAAGTGGAGAGCGATCCTCCCACTCGGGGGCTTAGCTGCGACCCCGTACTCGCCTAAGTTAAAAAACATTTTGAGTGGAGAGCGATCCTCCCACTCGGGGGCTTAGCAGCGACCCCATACTCGCCTAAGTTAAAAAAAACATTCCGAGTGGAGAGCGATCCTCCCACTCGGGGGCTTAGCTGCAACCCCGTACTCGCCTAAGTTAAAAAAACATTCCGAGTGGAGAGAGATCCTCCCACTCGGGGGCTTAGCTGTGACCCTGTACTCGCCTAAGTTAAAAAACATTCTGAGTGGAGAGCAATCCTCCCACTCGGAGCTGCGACCACGTACTCGCCTAAGTCGCAAAGATCCCTTGAGCTATGCCACAAATACAACGTACACTACATTTTGATACATAAGGACGACGAGGTGTCGACTGAACACCGCGTCTGAGCTACGTCACAAGTACAATGTGCGCTCCATCTCGATCTGCAAGGACGTAGAGGTGTCGACTAAACACATCGTTAGACCCACTCGACGAAGGATGAAAGGATCAAGATTCACTCGGAATTGAAAGACATTCAGAAGCGACAAAAGAAAAAGGCATGATATTCAAGGAAAACCAAGTTCAGATAAATCCCGCAAAAGTTAAAAACCGCGGTGGGCAAAAGTACTTAGGCACCAAGCCTGAAAGAGTTTAACGGTTACATGACCACTCGGCATTCCGAGGCAAATAAAGGTGGGGCGTAATGTTTGTTCACTCGGCGGGAGGAGGACTGGCTGGCTCGACGAAGCTGTCGAGGTCGATGCTGTCTGTGATATGGGCGGTAGCGTCAAGGAAGGTGTCGATGAAAGATTGGAAGCTGAGCTTCTTAGTGTTGGCAACCTTGAGAGCCGCCAGCTTGTCTTCTTTGACATCCTTGCAGTGCATTCGGACCAGCGACAGAGTGACGTCAGCGCCACAACGAGCAGATGACTTCTTCCATTCCTGCACTCGACAAGAGATTTGATTCAGTCGAGTCATCAAAAACTCGAGATCCTATGAGAGTTCCGCCCGAGGCCAGAGTTCTGCATCAATCCGCGTCATTGCCGCCTTCAGTCGAGCAAGGTAATCCACAACACTGTCCAGACGAGACTCCAACTGCAGCACGCTCATTGCAACATCATCCTTGAGAGGAGAGTTTATGGGGTCAAGACTCGTTTTGACTCACCCAGTTTCAGCTTCAAAGTCTGGACAAAGTTCTGCATAGTCGGAAAAGCAGTGAGTGGACAGTTAAATAAGACATGTCAGTCGACATCAACAGGAGGAAATACCTTCAAGCTTCAAGAACAACTTCGCAGTAAGTTGCCCCAAATAAGACTCCAGTTCGCCCTTCTTGGCCTTAAGGCTCCCAACTTCGTCGGTCAAACTTTGCTTGTCTTTCTTCAGTTGCGCAACCTCTTGGTTCGCTTCAAAAATGGCAGTCTTCAGCTTGGAATTCTCCTCTTCCAACTTGCCGACTGAGGTCAACTTCTTCTCTGCAAGTGTTGTTTTCTCTTGCGCCTCCTTCTGGGCCGCGACAAGGTCATGATCCTTCTGTTCTAGAGCCTACTTCATTTTCTCTAAAGAAATAACGTTCTTCAGATGAGCTTGAAGTTGATGGTTTTCACTACGCACATCTGTTCGAGTGGAATCACTCAGTTCAAAGAGACTGAAAAAAGAGAGAGAATCGTAAGGTGGGCGGTTGATGAGTGGTTACCTCCCATGATAGCTACTTCGGCCTAGGCCTTCTTCAGGTTCTTCTTGGCCAAATCCAGGTCAAGTTCGAGGCTGATTTGCTTCTTATTCAGTTCAGAAAGCTGAGCGCCAAGATCACAAGACTTCTGCTCTCAACAAATAAGATATGATAGTCGACAGAAACAAAAGTCAATCACAGTGAAAGTTGCTCTAAGACTACTGTTGAATCAAACATTCAACAGTAGTCTCAGGGACTACACCTAGTGGGTGCACTTGGCGTGCCCCCACTAGTCAGGTTTTTACACTCGGCATGGTCTGCCCGCCATGAGTATAAAAAAACAAGAGAGAGTTTCTCAGACCCCAGCAGACTATCAGCAATCGACCGCGGTCTCGGGGACTACATGCAGTGGGTGCACTCTGCGTGCCCCCACTGGTTCAGAAAAACACTCGACTCAACATGGTCGATTCAAGTGGAAGAATTGTTCAGCTGTAAGTCAAAAACACCAAGTGGGTGGTTGAATGCGAAATACAGAGCCATGATAGATGCACATAATAGGTTTCAAAACACTCATCCAAGGACACAGTGTGGACAATGAAGCAACAGTCGCAACTAATCTTGACATTGGCTTGCAAAGCAGTAGTGGCGTTGTAGGCAACCTGACTGGCCTCATGCACCACCTTCATCTGCTCCATCATGAGGTTCACCTGGACAAGGGCTTCCCTGGCAGCACTCGGCGGGTCGTTTGGAGTTTGGTATGCAGCACAGAGCGATGGTGGCAGTCCAGTCGGAGCAGTCACAGGGTCCGAGGCATGGAGTTGGACGGGAGCGGCAGAGACTTGAACAGTCGACGCCGAAGGACAGTCGATCGACAACGGATTGGCAAAGGTAACATTGGCCCGAGCCAGATCTCTGGATCGCTGGACCACCACCTCAGGCACCAATGTCGACTAAAGCACCTGACCCTCGGCCATCCTCCCACTTGAAGCCCTACCCCTCCTTCTCCTCTCTCTCTCTCAAAGGCGCTTCCTCATCATCATCTGGAAGCCTAATGACGTCCCACGGAGCTGCAACAGAAAGCAACCTTCAGAGTTCAATCGACCAACAATCCAGTCGGTAGAATAAATTCAAGATGGAAAGGGCGTACCAGCTTTAAAAGTGACCATGTCATTGGTCTCCTCATCACATGAGGCCTTGTCAACATCCATATCAGTCGCAGAAGTTCTAGTGCTGGGAAAGCTCATAATCCACTCGGTCAAAGCACAAGTATCAGTCGGAAGAACAAAACACAGAAAGACAAAGCACTCACCCAGAGGCAACATGAACGTCCAACTTGATCTTGCGCAAGGTCTTCCGAGCCTTCAAAGGCGCGACCTTGGGCTTCTTGGTGACCTTCTCCGTCATCTCCGGAGTCGAAGTCCGAGTGCGCTTCTGCGCTTGAGTACTTTGTGCCGCGGTCTTGCCGCGCCCGCCTACTGGATCTTGGAGTTGCTTGGATCGACGCTCCGAGCGTGGTGGTGAGTCGACCACCTCCTCATTGTCCGACTTGTCACTTTCCTCTTCGTTGTCATCTTTTGGAGACTGCCATTCGCCGCTTTCTTCTGTGTTGTCCTCTCCCTCCTGGTCTTGCTCCGAAGCTTGCTTGCCGTTGGGCATCGAGTACATCTTAGTATAAACCTACAAGACAAAAGTCGTTCGCACATCAGTCGGATTCAGAAACAGTTACAAGATAGATTGAAGTTCACTCGGTAGCAGAAATCAGACCTTATCTGGCTGGTTGTCGGTGTCGAATGGATCGACCCTCCTGGCTCCCCTGGGGTTGTCCTTGTTCCCGGTAATACCCTTCAACCACAAGGCCACCGTCTCGTGCGTAACCTCCTCCGGGTGAACCCGAGCAGTGTCATTGACACCCGAGTACATCCACATCGAGGGGTCCCGAGCTTGGAGTGGTTGAATATGTCGACTGAGGAACACCTCCAACAAGTCCATACCAGTCACGCCCTGACGGACCAACTGAACCACCCTCTCGACCAACATGTTCGTCTCTACTTTCTCCGTTGCAGTAACGATCAGAGAAGAAGGCTGCTGGGCGCGATCTAGGGAAAAGGGGGGAGACAAGTCGAGTGACCGAGGGTCACAATATCCTGGAAGTAGAACCAGGTCGACTTCCAGCCCCTGACCGACTCGGGAAGTGTCATAGTGGGAAAAGTGCTCCTCTTCCTCATCTGGATCCCTAGACCCCCACACATCTAGATCACATGTGTTCTCTCGTCACTCGGGTTCTCTTTCTTTACGGTCTGGGAACGGATTGTGAAAATGTGTTTGAAAAGACCCCAGTGCAGTCGACAACCCAGGAAGTTCTCGCACATGGACACAAATGCAGCAAGATATGTGATTGTGTTGGGAGAGGAGTTGTGAAGCTGGGCCACAAAAAAGTTCAGAAATCCCCGGAAAAAAGGATGCGGAGAAAGGGCAAACCCACGGTCGACGTGGGTAGCAAGTAGGACGCACTCACCCGACCGCGGTCGAGGCTCCATCTCCCCCTCCGGCAGCCTCGCGGCTCCAGCAGCGATCAGACTGGAGGCGGCCAGATCCTCCAAATCCTCTTGCCGAAGAGTGGAACGGATCCAATCTCCTTTGATTCACCCCGGCGGCAGCTCGGACCTCGACGACGATCCTTGATTGGTTTCCTTCCCCTTCGCCGCCCCTGTCGCCTTCTTCGCGCGCTCTAGCACCGTTGTCTTGTCCTTCACCATGTTGGGGGTGGCGCACTGGTAGGGTGGCGGTAGCAAGGGCGGACGAAGATGCAGTGGAGAAGCAGGGAGAGAAAAGGGGAACGGGGGTGCACAGTGCAGACGCCTCGACACCGACGCTTATAAAGGCCAACTTCCGAGTGGCTGACGTGTGGGTCCGTGCAATCCTGTCAAATCCCGCAACAATCGCTCGCCGAGTACGTGGCGAAAAGGTGGCGCAAAAATCGAGGCACCCCTGTCTATCCATCCCGCTTGCTACGGCACGCTCCGCCACGCGCGCTTCCCCAAATTTTCAAATCCCGTGAGGTCCGGGATCCGTAGTAACCAATCGCGCCGAAGACCTAGCATCGAAGCAACACTCGACAGGGTAACAACATGATTACACTCGACAACTCCTGAATAGATCAAGGCGACTGAAGCGAAGCCGAAGTTTCAGCACAAGCCTCCGACCCAGCATGAATACTCGTGAAGCACGAGAGCCAAAGTTGGACCAACTCCAACCTTCTTTCCACTCGGTCCTCAATCCATTCGGGGGCTAATGATGATGACATAGACCTAGGGTAGGCTCATAGGTTTGACCTATACGCCCCACCCAAGGTCACTACCCTAGAAGCAAATACGTTTAAAGAGCAACAGAGGGTATCAATTGAAGTAGTCGTGTGCAAGCCACTCGACCAATCACCTCACTCGGATACCCCTCATTCCTACAATCACTCAACTATATAGAAGACCACTGGGCCAAAGAAGACCAGGAGTCACTAAGGACAGCAACGGTCAGGCATTCAGTCCGTAGTCTTTAAGGCCATTGAATACACTTTATAGCTGGCGTTATCAGTAACGCCCTACCTTTATGTACATTGAACCCCTGTAACGGAGGTGGGCAGAGGTCCTGGCGCACTCTATATAAGCCACCCCCCTCCTCCGAGACAAGGGTTCGCACCCCCTATAACACACACCATATTCCAGTCGACCGCCTCACGGCACCGAGACGTAGGGCTTTTACCTCCTCGGAGAGGGGCCTGAACTCGTAAATTCGTGTGTACATCCTCACCATAGCTAGGATCTTGCCTCTTCATACGTACCCCCTACTCTTACTGTCATTCTTAGAACCACGACACTCGATGGTGTGCACAGATGGCGGCGAGGACGTCGGGGTGGAGCGATAGGGTAGCAATAGCGGCGGCGATAGAGGCGAGCTCCGACGAGCGATTCTGGGCGCGGCAGTGCACAAGGAAGGGGATTTTCGGGCAGAACGAGTGCGGGAGGGGGCTCCTTTCATAGGAGGTTGGCGTGGGTAGAGGGCGACATCGATCGGAAAGAAATTGCGAGGGGATGGGGTTCCCGCGGCGGTACCAATGAGGTTTGGAAGGGGATCGGGGTGTAGGAGGAAGGCGAGCGCGAGACGGAATCGGGCGGTTGGCGGGTCCCAAGCGTTTGTGAGAGAGAGGGGGGAGGGAATCGGATTGGATGACTCGGCCGCAGGCGAGTTGGGCCATTGGTTAGTGGGCCTACGCTGGAGTTTCCAAATAAATATATTTTTCCTATTTTTGAATTAGTAGAGAAACAAAAGGAAAGAAATAAAAATACCCTATGGACATATTACATACCAAAATGATCAGGAGAAAATAATGAACTAATTTCCAGGGGCAAATAAAATACTTACAAAATCTCAAAATTCAAACAGTGCCACAGTTGAAATAAAAAATCATTTTCAAAATACAAAAATGATTTCATATTTATTTTCCCCTAATTATTTGTTGGAAGGAATCATTTTACCCTCATTTCCATATTTCTATTTTTTGGAGAAAAATAATTTGAATAAAAACATGAGATGAGTTTGAATTTGAATTTCACTCCATTTACAAATTATTTTCTGTTTTTCCTTGGCTAAAAATATTTCAAATGTCTCTGAATATGTTGAAGGGCCATAGTTCTTCTCTCTTTTGAATATGTTTTCATAGAATTTGAAATTTGAAAAGTCAAATTTCAACTAAAGCGAAAAGGAATTACAGAAAGAACTAAAAGGCTTTTCAATTTATTCTTTGAACTTCCAACTCTCTTTCTCAAATTTTTGAAGGAGTCATTTTATGTTCGCTCAAGAAAATCATTGAGTTGCATATAGTTTCTGAATTTGAAATATTTCAAATGGATTTAAAATCTTTTTCAAAACTCCTTTTTCATTTCTTTAATTGAGAAGTCATGGCATCTTCACTCTAGGGTTTCATGTTTGAATTGAATTTGAATTCATGCAAGATGAAAGTTTGGGAAAGTCCTTTTATTCCCTCGCATTCAACTTTCAAAAAGTTTCGATTTCCACTTAATTTCACACAATCAATCACAGAAGCAATCATAATCACTTAATAAGTATAACATTCCAAAATTTAAAATTTTGGGATGTTACAATTATTTTCGCAGTTGTATGAAAGTCACCGCTACTATTAAAGGAAGGTTGGTAGTGTCGCCTCCACCTCCTCCCCCAGTTATTTTTCTCCGCGCCTCCCCCTTCACTTTGGTTTACTTTTTCCTGATAATTTTAACAGATGCTGCATAAAATAAAGCCAGCGTAAATAAAGTAACTTGAAATAAAAATAAAAATGTTGATAATTTCCAAAACCACGGCATTCATTAACTCATTCAAATCAAATAAAATTAATTCTTGCTAAAATCTCAACTCAATTAAAACTTTCCTTGTCTTCCCTACCCATAACCAAATCAATTCCAATCTTACCAAAAAATCTTAACTAAATCAAAACTTTTCTTATCTTCTCTTACCCATACTCAAACTAAATTAAATCTTATCAAAATTTGGAATACGATGAGTGTAGGTATAAGTCGGAAATAGTTGATATTGAATCATTAAAATATTTATGTCCCTGTTGCAACGCACTAGCAAATAGCTAGGAAATATATATTTGATGTGTTGCCAAGCCATATGTGGCATCAAAGCACGTGGAATTAATCTGCTACTCCCTCTGTTTCAAAATAGATGACCCAACTTTATACTAAAGTTAGTATAAAGTTGGGTCATTTATTTTGAAACTGAAGAAGTAGATATGTGCAATCTTTTACGAATATGCAAGTCAACGTCTGGCAACAACCGGAAATGAATAAAACATGGATCGCAACGGCTAATAGATACAGCTAACCATGAGACGGAGCGTTTACCTGTGGGCGAAGAGATAACAACAACTTTAATTAGCGAATGTCAAATGGAGAGGGAAAGGGACACTGCCAGTAAGCAAGCAGCCGGCGAATCAGAAATCCCACGTCGCGCGCGCGCGCGGACACATCTTTAAATATTTATACACACCACGTTCGGAGGCCGATCGAAGTCCACAACTCGATCGAAGCGGCCGCCATGGGAGCAGAGCCAGAGCTCGTCGACCCCACCGGGTCCTCGTGCCGTTCCCGGCGCAGGGCCACGTCACGCCGATGCTCCAGCTGGCGCGCGCTCTCGTCGCGCGCGGCGTCACGGCCACCGTTGCCGTGCCAGACTTCGTCCACCGCCGCATGGGCAGCGTCGACGTCGTCGGTGGCGTGGCGCTCGCGTCGATCCCAAGCGGCATCCCGGACGACGATGAAGAGCCACCGGGATTCGCCAGCATCGCGCACGCCATGGAGCACCACATGCCCGCGCACCTGGAGCAGATGCTAGCGCGGCGGGAGGCTCCTGGCGCCAGGGGTGCCGTGTGCCTCATCGTTGACGTCCTCGCGTCGTGGGCCGTCCCCGTGGCCTCCCGGTGCGGCGTGCCAGTCGTCGGGTTTTGGCCGGCGATGCTGGCGACTTTCGGCGTCGTGGCTGCTATCCCGGAGCTTCTTAGCAAGGGGTTCATCTCCGATTGCGGTATGCACCGATCGAACTATCCACGCGTCCAGCTCCTGGATCTTATTTCAACTTCCAAGTATATATACCGTATTTTCAAATGCATGATTAGCTTACGTTGCGCACTGGCAATCACAAGTCACAAAGCTCAGGAGATCCAATCCTACACCTGGGTTCCGAGAACTATACATCTTGGTGATATCTATACTATTCTTTCTTATATTTCTAGCAATAGCAAAAAAGTTAGTACCCGATTGGAGGGAGTACTTACGTTACATATGCATTAGCGTTTAGTGCATTGTAATTGTATGGCGTTGATGATATGCTCGATGTACCAAAGGTAGACTGCTGCCTACCTAGCTAGATGCCTAGATCCTACCAAATAGAGCTAAAGTGCTCGCCGCGCGTCTTTGTTTATGTTAGGCGCTGTTAGTTCTACTTGTAATTAAGGTGGGTTGGCGATCAAGCATCTTTCTCACGGATAAAATAAGACTCGGCACATAAAACGGCATGGCTTAAAACCTGCCAAGACAACGATCGGCGTGCCCTTATGCACACAATCACATAAATTGGCATAGCTTGAATTTAGTACGTCTGAATTTTTGAGGAACGTCGGCATTTTATTGATCAAGTAATAACATTACACAGTCTGATTTGGGGCATTTCAAGCGCAGAGCCGCAGACTCCCTGTCTGTCTGTGCCTCCTCTAGTTTGGCCCTGCTGATGAGTACAACAAAGTTGACTTCAGGTTAAGGCCTTGAGCTATCAATCACCGAGTCTGCCCACGTTATCAGATAGCAGCACGCAGACCTGAACAAGTAATTGTTTACCCCGTTTTATTTCATCTGTTTGTTCTTCACTAAAAAGGGAAATTTTAATTCGGTACGCAGGTAGTCCCATCTCGACGGAAGGAGTCAACAAAGACGAAGCAAAAGCAGACCTCCAGATCGCAAACAACCTCCGCGTGGTGCCCGAAGACTTGCAACTTGGCACCAAAGAGCTGCTGCCATGGCTCGTCGGCTGCGCGGCATCGCAGAGATCAAGATTCGCCTTCTGGCTCCAGATCCTACAGCGCGCCAAGAGCTTCCGCTGCCTCCTGGTCAACTCCTTCCCGGGCGAAGCAGCCGACGAAGGCTCCGGCCACCACGGCACACCACGGGGCCTCCGAATTCTCCAGGTCGGACCACTGCTAACCGACGGACTACTTGACAATCCGCACGAGTTGCCAGCAGAGAACCCTAGCATGTGGCAGGCAGATGGATCGTGCATGGATTGGCTTGACCAGCAACGTGCAGGATCAGTGATCTACGTGTCTTTCGGGAGCTGGGTCACGCCGATCGGGCCGGTGAAGATCAGCGAGCTGGCGCACGGCCTCGAGGCCACCGGGAGGCCGTTCCTGTGGGTTTTGAAGAGCGATCCTTCGTGCCGAGCCGGCCTCCCCAGCGGTTACCTGGAGACGGTGGCCGGCCATGGCAAGGTCGTCTCCTGGGCGCCTCAGGGAGGCGTTCTTGCGCACGAGGCCGTCGGGTGCTACCTCACCCACTGCGGATGGAACTCCACTCTCGAGGCGATACAGCACGGGGTCCGTCTCCTGTGCTACCCGGTCTCCGGTGACCAGTTCATCAACTCTGCCTTCATCGTCAAGATGTGGGAAATAGGGATCAGGCTCCGGCGCACTGGCAGAGGCGACGTGAAAGATTATATCGATCGAATCTTGGAAGGAGAAGATGGAAGACGGTTGCAGGAGAAGATGAATGAGTTGAGGGAGAGGGTTGCGGTGGGTGAGGCAAGGTTTGTAGCCAAGAAGAACCTCAAGGCCTTTGTTGATGGAATTAAGAGAGATGACCTTGCTCCAGGGCATCTAGCCACATAATTAAACTAGAAGAGTTCGACCTAATGTTTTATTTCTGTTGTCTCAGTGAATGCCGATTCGACAAGGTTTATGCTGACATAATTTCTCAAGGGAACGAAATGCTTCATAGATCTAGCTAGATAAAATTATGTGCTTTGATCAGTAACATCGTATCCATATTTCCAATCTGTTTGCAAGGTGAGCAATATTCAAAGAAGTTATATGATATACTAAATTTATTTATGGTGGCCACTCTTTATTGTTTTTGGAGTATACACGGGGGGCGGGAGAGTGGGGTAGTGAGTACACAAATTGACAAGGTTGACACATAAATGTCATTTAGTAAATATTATTCAAAAGAGTATGGCGGCACAAGATCAAAAGTCTAAATGAGAGATAATGAGCTCGACTGCAGCAGTAGAATGAAGATCATGTGCTCTCAAGACCTTGGTATTCCTAGCGTCCTAAATTTTTCATGGGATAGTAAGTAGAACAAAGGGCCTAGCCAAATGGTCAAGACTACCAGGTGGTGGGGCATGCCAAAGGCCATGGATGTTGGGGGTGATGAGAGTAATACCCATACATTGCCCGATTGTGTCGGACTTGAGGCTGGAGATGAAGAGGTGTGAGGCATCCTCTATGTGACGAGACACCATGGTCATTCCTAGTTGGTGGAGATACGCTTGTGGGCGAGGCTGGCTCGAGTGTTAAGGTGGTTGCGGAATAGAAGCCATGCAAATATTGACATGTTGGATATTCGTGTACCCCACATGATTCCCGCATTTGTGTCTTGTTCTGGTTCCCACAGTGATGTTGTAGGATGATACGTCACCGGCGTATCTATATTTTTTTATTGTTTCATGCCAATATCACATACTTTTGGCACCATTTATATTATTTTTTAGAACTAACATATTGATCCAGTGCCTAGTTCCAGTTCCTGTTTTTTGCAAGTTTTTTGTTTCGCAGAAAATCCAAATCAAATGAAGCCCAAACGGGATAAAATATGACAGAGATTTATTTTGGAATATATGTTATTTTGGGGAGGAAAAATCAAGGCAAGACGGTGCCCGAGGGACCCACAAGGCTACAGGGAGCGCCCTGGGGATACGGCGCACCGTGTTACCTTCTGACTCCCTTGTAAGTCGGTTGGAGCCCTTTTTTCGCCGCAAGAAAGATAATATCGGGAAAAAATCGTGTTAAAATTTCATCCCGATCGGAGTTACGAATCTTCGAGAATATAAGAAATGGTTTCCGGCCAGAAACCAGACACGAAACATAATAGAAACAGAGGGAGATCCAATGTCGGAGGGGCTCCTGCCCTCCGAGGGCCATGGCGGCCAGGGAAACTCTCCTCCCATCCAGGAGGGAGGCCAAGGAAGAAGGAGGGGGCTCTCTCGCCCTCTCAGAGCCCTCTCTTCCGATGGCGCCGGAGTGCCCACTACAAGAAATATGCCAACTTGTGACCTTCTCTCAGTGACCCTGGGCGAAATGGTCATAAATCTACAACCATTTGAGACCAATTGGTCATAACCTGTTCGGGGGGCTCCAAACCCTAAACCATAACGACCATTTTGGTCAGAAAGGTCGTAATTTTCATACACGAAATGGTCGTAAAGCAGATAGCACTGGTCCGCTGCCTTATTATTACCTTATCACGACGAATATAGATGGTCATAGCCTTGTAAATTGTGGTGCATTGCTATGACTAGGCGCCACAACATCAGTTTTGCCTATGTGTCATGTCCATGTGTCAATTTTTGCCCTAGGTTGTGAAGCAACCTACATTTCTGTCATTCCCAAAATTCCCCAAAAAAATTGGGCACTCTTTACTATCAAAAATCATTGTCTCATGAAAAAATTCAGCTCCATTTGCCTAGTAAATCTTCCTTGGCAAATTGCCAAAGTTTATGTTTAGCTAGAACCGTTGTGAAGGAGGTACTAGCTAGGCATATCCTAATGAGCTGACTTTTTGCCACATCTTCTATATGCCCAAATCATGGCTCTGCACAAAATTTGAGCCCCATCTAACAATCCATGTGAGCTCACCATCCAATCTTTGTTTCTAGTAATATTTTTAGTTTGTGAAGCACCTATATTTTATATTGCTTTATAATTGCTGAAATTTATCACGACATGACCCTGCTGATGGAACCTCCCTCAACCAAATTTTAGCTCATTTAATTTAGCCAATTACCCTCAATATTTTTCCCAATTTTCTGTTCAGTGGAGCGCACTGTGAAGGAAGTACCATTTTTATTTATCCAAATGGTATGAAATTTTTACAGTGCCTTCATATGCCCAAATTATCATCCTCCTCCAAATATCACCTCAATCCATTCATTCATTTGAGCCCAGCTTCGACATTCATATTTCTGTCCAGTGTGGTACTTTGCAAAGAAAGTGCCACCTAGGCTCCTTCATTTGACATGCAAATTTGCCAAGGCAGTCTCCTTAGTAGATCATCATCCACTGCCAAAACTCATGCCCATTGGCCATGTGAATTTCCCCACCACTAATCAAACACTTTGCTGCTAATTCATGTTTGAGCTTAGTTCAGTCTCCTCGTGAAATTCTTCTATTGCGTTCTTCTTCCTAACACCTACCAGGGGAGTGCCCAACCCACCTGACATGCCTAGGCCAACCAGAACGCGTGGCAACGGCACGGTCACGTGGTGACCGTGCGGCGAGCATGCTAGTTTATGCGCTCTGGAGTTGAGGCCCTCGGCCACCATCCAAACCTCGACGTATCGCCACCATACCATGTATCTTCAATTAAATAGATACTTATGTACCTATACATGATTTTTGGAAGAAAAAAAAGAGCAAACTATAAGGCTTGACCTGCTTCCTACTGAATCGGCGGAAATTTATCTTTTTCACGAGACGTGGATCAAAACTTTTGACACCCAACCATTTGGTCAATTGTACATTACATATCGCCTAATATTTTGGAAAATTGATTTGGTCCAATTTTCCAACAAATATATGGTAGGTCCTTCACAAAAAAACTCATTTGGGGCACTCGAAAAATTAAAAATGATTTTTTTCCTCCAAGTAAAATGATAAGTCCCTCAGGCAACATTGTTTGTCATTCCAAGATGCAATGTTATGCACAAGATGAATGTGGCCATAAGATTGATCATTTGGCTTGAAAGTTGTGAATCTTCACACATGATAGCTCATTTCTTATAACACTTTTCTAAAATAATTGCCATATTATAAGTTTATTAATTTTATGCTGATAATTTGGTCACATATAATGTTATAATGTGAAAGTTTTTTAAAAAAATAATTTTTCATGCCCATTTCAAAATGCGGTCAAAACGGCGGGCATGACCGTTCCTAGCTAGTGGTTCAACCTTGGAAAACTTTTGGTATTTTATGATTAAATAGATACTTGTGAACCTAGAAATGATTTTTAGAAAAAAAAATAGCAAACTATGAGGCAGATGTAGTTCAAATTTGACCCGCTTCCTACCGAATCAGCGGAAATTTGTCTTTTTCATGAGAGGTTGATAAAAGCTTTTAACACCGAACCATTTGGTTAATTGTACATTAAATGTGTCCTGATAATTTTGAAAATTGATTTGGTCTGATTTTGCAACAAATATATGGTAGGTCCTTCACACGAAAACTCATTTTGGGCACTCAAAAAATAGAAAAAGAATTTTTCGTCCAAAGAAAATGAAAACTTCCTTAGGCAACATTGTTTGCCATTCCAACATTCACCCTTGTGCACAAGATGAGATTATTTGAACAAATTATGCCATGAATGTGGTCATAAGATTGATCATTTGGTTTGAAAGCCATGAATCTTCACACCTGATAGCTCATTTCTGAGAACACTTTTTTTAAAAAAATACCGTATTACAAGTTTATTATTTTTCTGGTAACTTGGTCACAAATAATGGCACAATGTGAAGGTTTTCTGATTTTTTTATTTTATTTTTTTCATGCCCATTTCAAAATGTGGTCAAAATGACGGGCATGACCTGGTCCTAGCTAGTGGTTGAATCTTTGAAAACTTTTCGTGTTTCTCTAATTAAATAGATACTTATGTACCTAGAAATGATTTTTTAAAGAGCAAACTATGAGGCAGTTGTAGTACAAATTTGACCCGCTTCCTACTGAATCGGCGGAAATTTGTTTTTTTTTCACGAGAGGTGGATCAAAGCTTTTACACCCAACCATTTGGTCAATTGTACATTAAATATGGTCTAATATTTTAGAAAAATGATTTGGTCCAATTCTACAACAAATATATGGTAGGTTCTTCACAAAAAACTCATTTTGGGCACTCGAAAAATAGAAAATGAATTTTGCATCCAAAGCAAATGAAAACTTCCTTAGGCAACATTGTTTGCCATTCCAAGATGCACCCTTGTGCACAATATTATATCATTTGAACAAACTATATATGTCATGAATGTGGCCATAAGATTGATCATTTGGCTTGAAAGTCATGAATCTTCACCCATGATAGCTCATTTTTGATAATAATTTTTTAAAATAATTGCCGTATTACAAGTTTATTATTTTTTTTGGTAACTTGGTCACATATAATGACACAATGTGAAGGTTTTCCAATTTTTTAAATTTATTTTAATTTTTCATGCCCATTTCAAAATGCGATCAAAACGACGAGTATGACAGTTCCTAGCTAGTGGTTGAATCTTGGAATTTTTTTGGTAATTCTCTGATTTAATAGATACTTATGTACCTAAAAATGGTTTTTGAAAAAAAATAAAGAGCAAACTATGAGGCAGTTGCAGTTCAAATTTGACCTGCTTCCTACTAAATCGACGGAAACTTGTCTTTTTCACGACAGGCGGATCAAAAACTTTTCACACCAAACCATTTGGTCAATTGTACAATAAATATAGCCTAATATTTTAGAAAATTGATTTGGTACAATTTTGCAACAAATATATTGTGGTTCCTTCACAAAAAACTCATTTTGGGCACTCGAAAAATGGGAAATGTTTTTTTTTGGCCAAAAAACTCATTTCTCACGACACCTTTTTAAAGATATTTATCTTATTGCATGTTTGTTATTTTTCCTGAAAACTTGTTCACATTTGGTGACACAATGAGAAGGTTTTCCATTTTCTTTTTTCATTTATCAGTTCATAAAATAGCTGGCATGATTTTAACACGTTATTTTTAGTCAACTACGACCAATTTAGATGGTCATAACGTCGTACTACATTCTGATTGGTCCGTGGACGTCCGACATAGATTGTGGATCAAACATCATCGGATGCTTGGGGATCCAACGATAGTCCTCAGCCCTTCCACACTGACACCGAAACCCTAGCTCTGTCCTCGTGGTCATTTTCCATCCACCCTCCCCCCACCTCCTTTCTTTCCCTCACTCTCTTCTCCTCCTCTCCCCTTCGTCTCGGTCCCGTCCCCTTCCTTCCCGCCGTCTGCTCTCTCAGGACGCCGCACCCTCCCCGCCAGCCCCTCGCTCCCTTCTCCACCTCCTCACGCTCCCTCTCCTCCCCCAACTCCCCAACCCAAACCAAGGAGAAAGGAGAAACCATAACCGTAGCGATCCAGGCAGAGAGCGAGGACGACCATGGATACGTCGAAGCTGGGCGAGCTGCGCTCCTTTCTTGAGGCGTGCAGGAAGGACCTGGCCCTCTCCTTCTTCCGTGACCCGGCCGGCTTTCTTCCGCCTGCATGGCTTGATATGGGCGCTGATACGTCCATTTTGCATCATGCTTTTATATCAATATGTATTGCATTATGGGTTGTTATTACACATTATATCTCAATACTTATGGCTATTCTCTCTTATTTTACAAAGTTTATCATGAAGAGGGGGAATGCCGGCAGCTGGAATTCTGGCTGGAAAAGGAGCAAACATTGGAAACCTATTCTGCACTGCTCCAAAAATCCTGAAACTCCACGAAACCTGTTGGGGATATAACTATTTGTGTAAGCCGCCAAGGAGGGGACGGGTTACGCAAAGAAGACTCAAGCCCAAGACCAAGCATGAAGACGGCGGTTCAATAGGGGGCTTAAGCCCACAGGCGACTTAAGGCCCGTTGTAGTAAACCGCCGTAATGGCATGACTTGTATCATAAGGTAGATTTAACTAGTCACCGAGCCGGACACTGTTATAAGCCGTCCGGGACTCTGTAGGCCAGAGGGCGTCAACCCGTGTATATAAGGGGACGACCTGCTGGTGGCTTAGGGCAAGAAACAACTCATCGAGAATCGGGCATAGCGCATCTCGCTCCCTGGTCATCGAAACATCAATACCAACCCAACTAGACGTAGGCCTTACCTTCACCGTAAGGGGCCGAACTAGTATAAACCCTCTCGTGTCCTTTGTCCCGATTAACCCCTTCAAGCTTCCTAGTTGCGATGGCTCCACAACTAAGTCCTTTTACGAGGACATCTGATGTGACCATTCCACGACAGTTGGCGCCCACCGTGGGGCCAGCGCACGGTGGATTTGAGTTCTTGAAGGGCAACGTCGAAGGGCTCAAGGGATATGTAGTGGCCCGGATGACCAAGAGTCGTCGCGGCAAGATCTACATCGACGACGAAGGCTGGGGCCCTGACACCGGCTCAATTGAGTATGGGTACCGGGTCCCCTTCGAAGGGATCCACGTCTTCATCGGCCGGATTGGCGAGCCGGGGCCTATGCCGGACAACTGCACCGACCTCGTCGAGACGGCTCAGCGTGCAAAACCTGCCCGAGCTCAACCCAACATGAAGCGTGTCTTTGTGGGCTGTGTCCACAGAGAAGACCTGTCTGAAAGTCCTGAAGATGGTGGTGAGACGGGCGTCCACTCTGACGGTGATTCGTCCGACGGTTCTACCAATTCGTTGTATCAGGTACAAGATGGCGTGCTCGGGGGCTGTTCCGATGGCTTCAGTATTCCGGACCCCTGTGAGTCACCGAATTGGGCAGGAGTCTTCATGGCTGGGACTCAACCCGGCCAAAACTCTACGGCCGCTGCTGTAGTTACGTCCGGGATAGGAGCGGCCAGGGCAGGAGGCCCTGTGCGCCCACCGACTCAAGTGCTGATAGATCTCATGGATAAACTTACAGCCCTGTTAACCTCCACGGTTATCCCTGCGAATAAAGATGAGCATGACGCGGAGGTGGCATGGGTGCGTGAGGAGATAGCTCAGGCCAAGGAGGCCTTGGCAGCTGAGGATACTAGACTAGCTACAGAGCGGGCGGCTCTCGACGCCCGGGCACAGCGATTGCAGTCAGAAGCTTACCAGCTCACGATGAGCTTAAACGCATCCAATGAGGTTATGAGGAGAAGGCACCAGAAAACTCAGTCCCGTTTGCCTCCGAATTATGACCCTCGAGTTCTGTTTGCTACACCCGGAGCCGGCCCAAGTAACCCGCCCGATGTAAATCAGTTTATGACAGCCGGAACAGGGGGACCGGCTCAGCCTCGAGAGATGATACCTCCTCATGGAAACATGGCGCCGCCATGTTATGTGCCGATACCGCCGTGTCACTTTTCCAACCCCATGGAGAACTTAATCGTAGCATCAGCGCGTCTAGCGGCTCTCCCAGTGGACGGTGATGATCCAACAGCGGTGGAGACCCGGAGAATCAGGGAACTTGTCCAGACGGCCCTGGCTCAGCAAGAGACCTATTCTTATAGCCGGGATAGGATTCATTCAACTCCTTCGCCTTGGTTAGCACTGCCTCGTCAGAACCAGAGTCCGAGTTACAGCAGGCACATGGAATCTGAAGCTTTGTCAAGCAACGCCCAACGCCATGACCAACATGGTGGCTATAACCCGGTGCAGGACCGAGTACGTCAGGAGAACAAGCGGGCGGCTCAACAGGCGGCACATCAGAATATTCCAGAGTATCCAACAACTTCTATTGAGATGGGAGTAGCCACCAGAACCGGTGGTGTTCCTTGTTTGATACCGGCTTTGTGCAACGTGCGCCTGCCCAAGGACTTCAAGGGACCTCGAAAGGTGCCGAATTACACGGCCGACTTACAGCCTGGAGCATGGATTGAGAGTTATGAGATGGCAATGGAGCTATTGGAAGTCAGTGACGCGGCAATGGCTAAATATTTCACCATGATGTTAGATGGAACGGCCCGGTCTTGGTTAAAAAGTTTACCGCCCAATTCCATTGGTTCGTGGGAGGAGTTAAAAGCCTGTTTTATCCAGAACTTCAAGGACACCTGTAAGCAATCTATGTCAATCGTGGACTTGACGAATTGTAAGCATGGGGGAGGGAGAATCCACCACCCATTGGGTACGCCGGGTTAAGGAGATAATTCATTCATCTGATAAGATGGATGCCGGCTCTGCAGTACTCATGTTGGAGAAAAATTGCAGCTTTGAGCCGTTGAGGCAGAAACTGGGGTGCCTTAAGCGTGACTGCAGGGATATGGGCACGCTAATGGCGGCTTTAGTCAAATATGCCGATTTTGATAGTACCAAGGATCCCGCATCTGACGATGAGAAGACAAGGAAGGGAAAAAGGAACGGCAATGGAAAGGGTCAACAGCACAACCCGGTGAATCAAAGCGGCAATAAGCGTAAGGCAGACGGCAACCCGGAGCTTGTAGCCAACGCCAATACACAGGGTAACAATCAGAGATGTAAGGGTAAGTGGCCTCGATCCGGCGGGTAAGGCCCATCTCTTGAGCAGCTACTCAATGAGCCCTGCCCAAAACACGGCACCCGGGAGCACCCCGCTACACACCTGTGGAAAGATTGCGCGATCATGAAGTCGTTTAAACATTCCAATACCTTTGATGGTAGTCATGGATCTGGCGGCGGTCCAGGGGCTGCCGGCTTTCATGGCCCGGGCGGCGGTTCAAATTTCGGTTTTCAGGGACAGCTGGGTGGAAATAATCAGCAGCAATCTGGTCAGGGAAGACAACAGCAGCAGCAGTCGGGTTATCAGAGCCATCCGAAACAGTTGAGTGGTGGGCAGTACCATGTGTTTACCACTAGCTTATGCAAACGTGACCAGAAGGTTCTTAAGAGGGCCGTAAATTCGGTTGAGCCGGCAATTCCTCGTTATTTGAGATGGTTAGAGCAACCCATCATATGGAGAAGAGAGGATCACCCTCTACGAGTCGATAATCCGGGTTAGTTAGCCTTGGTGGTAGCACCCCAGGTTGGTGGATATAAATTCACTAAGGTACTCATGGACGGAGGTGGCAGCATCAATATCCTCTATTATGATACTTTCTAGCGCATGGGGTTGACTGAGAAGAATCTGAGAACATCCGACACTGTTTTCCATGGGGTGGTTCCAGGCAAGTCGTCTTACCCAGTTGGCAAGATTGAATTGGAGGTGGCCTTTGGAGATGAGTATGATTCCAGGGCTGAGAAATTGAAATTTGAAGTGGTCAAAATCAGGAGTCCATATCACGCTTTGTTTGGGCGACCGGCTTATGCTAAGTTCATGGCACGACCATGTTACGTTTACTTACAGCTCAAGATGCCGGGTTACAAGGGAACCATCATAGTGCATGGGAGTTGAAAGGTGGCCTTGGAATGTGAATAAGGCGACGGGGCTTACGCTGAGACTGCCTGTGCCGCGGAGGAGCTTAAATTTTATCAAGACAATGTTGACCCGGCGGATATGACCTCCCTCAAAAAACCAACTACTGAGCATGACCCGGCGTTGAAGTTTATATCGGCCGCTGAAACAAAGCTTGTTGACTATACCCCAGGAGACGCCTCTAAGCAATTCAGTATCAGTGCCAATTTGGATCCTAAATAGGAAAGCGCGCTCATCGAGTTCATCCGTGAGAACCGGGAAATCTTTGCATGGAAACCTTCTGACATGCCGGGTGTACCGAGGGAAATCGCTGAGCACACTCTCAATATTGATCCAAAGTATAAGAAGGTCAGACAGTTTCTCCGATGGTTCATGAAGAGAGATGGAAAGCTATTGGGGAAGAGGTCGCCCGGCTCTTAGCGGCCGGGTTTATTGTTGAAGTTTTTCACCCGGAGTGGTTGGCTAACCCAGTGTTAGTGCTCAAGAAAAACGGCACTTGGCGGATGTGTGTGGATTACACAGACTTAAACAAGGCTTGTCCGGCTGATCCCTTTGCTCTCCCCCGTATTGATCAAATCATTGATGCTACGATGGGTTGTGAATGTTTGAGCTTCTTGGATGCTTACTCTGGTTATCATCAGATCAAGATGGCAGTTAAGGACCAGGAGAAGACAGCTTTCATCACTCCGTTTGGGGCCTTCTGTTATGTATCTATGCCGTTTGGACTCAAGACTGCCCAGGCGACTTATCAGCGATGTGTATAGAACTGTTTGCACGATGAAATTGGGCGTAATGTTCATGCTTATGTGGATGACATCATGGTGAAATCCAGAGAAAAGGAAACCTTGATATCTGACTTGAGAGAGACCTTTGACAATCTCCGGGTTTACAAGATGATGCTTAACCCGGCCAAGTGTGTGTTTGGTGTACCTGCGGGCAAGCTCTTGGGTTTTCTGGTATCAAACAGAGGCATTGAAGCTAATCCAAAGAAAATCACGGCGATTACCTCTCTGGCTAAGCTGGCGTGTATCAATGATGTTCAGCGCCTGGCGGGTCGTGTTGCCGCTTTAAGCCGAGCCATAAGCCGGTTAGGGGAGAAGGCCTTACCGCTATATCAAATGATGAAGAAAACATACACCTTCATCTGGAGTGACGCTGCTAACATTGCCTTTGAAGATTTGAAGAGACAGTTGTCTGAGCCACCGGTTCTTGCGGCTCGCATTGACAGAGAGACGTTGCTGTTGTACGTGGCTGCTAATTCACGAGCGGTCAGTGTTGCCATCGTGGTGGAGCGTAAGGAAGCTGGCAAGGAGCATCCGGTTCAACGACCGGTTTATTATATCATAGAGGTGCTCATTGAGTCTAAGCAAAGGTATCCACATTGGCAGAAACTTGTTTATGGTGTGTTCATGGCAAACCGGAAGCTGAAGCAGTACTTCCAAAGTCATCCTATAACGATGGTAAGTTCAGCCCCTCTGGGAGACATCATTCAAAACAGGGAGGCCACAGGGCGGATCGCTAAGTGGGCTATTGAGCTTGGTCCCTATGGTTTGAAGTATATGCCCCGTACTGCTATCTAATCTCAAGCCTTGGTCGATTTTATCAATGATTGGACAGAGTTGCAGGCACCTGAGGAGAAGCCGGATAATACGTATTGGACTATTCACTTTGATGGGTCCAGGCAGTTAGAAGGCTCAAGGGCTGGCGTTGTTTTAACTTCCCCTCGAGGTGACAAATTTCGCTATGTGCTCCGGCTCATGTTTCCTTGTACTAACAATGCAACTAAATACGAGGCCTTGGTCCATGGTCTCCGGATGGTCAAAGAGATGAATTTGAGCCGGGTAAGGTGTTTGGGCGACTCAGAACTCGTGGCTCAACAGGTTTCAGGCAAGTGGGATTCTAAATATCCCCTTATGGCGGCTTACCGTCGGGAAGTAGACGTTGTGGCTGGACATTTCAAGGGTTATCAAGTGGAGCACATTGATTGAAGGAAGAATGAGACGGCTGATGCTTTAAGCCGGCTGGGATCTCAACATAAGCCGGTACCACCTAACACCTTTCTTGATGTTTTGCATAACCCTTCTGTCAAGGTACCTACCGAGGAAGAGCTAGCGGTGCCAGACCCGGAGGCATAGCTGGTGGCGGCTCTTCATGTCATCCCGGATTGGACCGTGCCATATTTGTCTTATATGACCCGGGGAGAATTACCGGAGGATGAAACTTTGGCAAGACAAATTGTTAGACGATCCAAATCCATGATGATTGTTAATGGTGAGTTGCATCATTGCAGTGTGACAGGGGTGTTTCAACGCTGTGTGTCACCTGGAGATGGACAAGAGATACTTCGTGAGATTCATGAAGGAGATTGTGGTCATCATGCCGGCTCGAAATCTCTTGTGGCCAAGGCTTTCCGTCATGGTTTCTATTGGCTCACGGCTCATGCTGATGCGGAGGATCTGGTCAGTAAATGTGACGGTTGTCAGAAGTTCTCACGACGTCCTCATGTGTCAGCTCAAGAATTGAGGATGATCCCGATTACCTGGCCGTTTGCAGTCTGGGGGCTTGACATGGTTGGAACTTTCAAAAGGTCTAAGGATAAAAAGACACATCTCCTGGTGGCAGTGGATAAGTTTACAAAGTGGGTTGAGGCGGAGCTAGTCAGTAAGTGTGATGCGGCCACAGCGGTTTAGTTCATGAAAAGGGTGATCTTTCGCTTTGGTTTCCCACACAGCATTATAACTGATAATGGTACTAACCTTTCCAAGGGATCCATGGAAGAGTTCTGTCAGCGAGAACATATCCGGCTTGATGTTTCGGCCGTTGCTCATCCTCAATCCAATGGTCAAGCAGAGAGAGCTAATCAAGAGATACTAAAGGGTATTAAACCCCAGCTCTTAGTCCCCTTAAAACGGACACCGGGTTGCTGGGTGGAGGAGTTACCCTCTGTACTATGGAAAATCAACACTACGCCTAACAGATCTACGGGTTATACACCTTTTTTCATGGTCTATGGAGCAGAGGCAGTTCTATCGAGTGACATCCGACACGACTCACCCCGTGTGGCGGCTTATGTTGAGGCGGATAACGAAAAGGCTCGTCAGGAGGCACTGGACTTGTTGGATGAGGAGCGAGACTTGGCAATGGCCCGCTCGGCGATTTACCAGCAAGACCTGCGCCGCTATTACAGCCGTCGGGTCAAGAGCAGAACCTTTCAGGAAGGTGATTTGGTGCTCCGGCTCATCCAAGGATCAATGTGACATGCACAAGCTATCTCCACCTTGGAAGGACCCTTTGTGGTCAGCAAGAATCTGAACAACGGGTCATACTACCTCATTGATATTCGAGAACACAAGGACTCACGCAAGAGGAGACCCGCCGGCCGTGGAATATAGCTCATCTTCGGCCTTACTATACTTGAGCCACCAGCTCTTAGGATGTATATACTTTTGACGATGTACATATTAGATAAAGCAATAAAGCAGGACCTCTGTCCTTTTTTCCATAAAGAATGTTTTTATGTCTTCTTTATCAGGTGGTGGACACTACCAACAGGGAGCGGGTCATATCTGAATCCAGCTTTCCCTTTGGTCCGGCTTATGATCATATCTAAATCTAGCCATGATCACTTGGGGGCTTCCTGTTCAAACATAGGTCATATTCGAACCAAAGAGAACATAGTTGTCGATACCCGCTTGATCGGCATACTGCCAAACCCACTTGGGGGCTTCTTGATCATATTTGAATCACAGCTTAACTCCTTTGGGTCTGACGTGGATCGTATACGAATCAGTGTCATTAAACAAATCTCATGGTCACTTGGGGGCTTCCTGTTCAATCATAGGTCATATTCGAATCAAAGAGTTGATACCCATTTGATCGGCATCGCCAAGCCACTGGGGCTATATGATCGTATCCGAATCTTAGCTTCACCCCTTTGGAACGGTTTACTGATCTATTCAAATCAGAAGCCTGTAAATTATTTTGACTATCCTGAGGCCTTGGGAAAACATTATGAGATGTTTTTTGTCTTTCCGGTTTAATATTGGTCACACCAGGTTGTTAAGTACCAGGTGAGCATCAAGTCAGCAGGAAAGATTATCAAAGGATCGCAGGTATGCTATTATGCTTATGCTTAGCAAAGTATAGTCATAGACCGGCCTGTGTAGGGTGCCTTTGGTTCGTGTTCTGGGTTACAAATACTTTATGTGACCCTCGGTGTGATAAACCACCAAGGGAGCTTTTGTTTGTTCATGTGCAGGATAAGACCAGTAAATTTAACATCAGGGAGACAAACGATCAACATAAGCTGGAAATATATAACAATGGCGGCTTATGAAAGTATTAAGCGCCATAAACATGCGCGAAGGCATGAAAAAAGTTGAGAGATTTTTCCTATCCTATTACAAGACTCCCTGAGTCTGAATAAGTGAAGCATTGTTTTTTACAAAACACCTGGCAATTCACTCCTTCGGCGGGCTTGAAGTCTCCGGGTTATCCTTCTCCGCTTCTCCGTCGGCTTTTTTGTCCTGGAAAGTTGACGAGGCCCAGTCAATGCCGCTCAAAGCTTCAAATTCAGCTTCATCATCTATTAAACCGGCTGGGTCCACTTCAGGGGCAAGTGTATGCTTACGAGTAGGAGGGATCAGGTTGACGTCATCATATGGAATGTTTGGGATTCTCCGGTTCTCAGTATCATAGCCCGAAGAGTACTTAGTGAGATCAATATCGTTCCCAATGAGGGTCGCCACAGGACGTATGACTTTGACATAGGCGATAAAGTCATGATCATCAAATACAGTGCCGTCCTCTTTCCGACTGGGGTATCCAAGAGCAAGGTCGGTCGAGTCTAGCTCTGGAAGTCATGCTTTTGCCCGGCTCAATGCGGCTACGGCTCCGGCTCTTGCAGATGACAGCCTTAAATCTTGAATTCGTTGAGGTAGCATAGCGAGATGCTTCAGCACGTCCTGTAAGAGGTGAGGAGGGGTGTTTGATAAGGCTACAACAGCTAAGGCACGTTGTGACCCAGAGTACAGCTGTTCCACTAAGGTGTAAACTGCTTTAAGCTTGATCAGCATGTTTTGCTTAAGGTTGGTACTCCTGGGGCCTGTGTGTGCACAAGCATAACAGTTAGCCAGAAGTAATTATTACAATAGTCATTGTAAGGTTACAATGTTTGAGGTTTTGCACAGTAACTTACCGAAGATGGCTGAGACCATTTGAGATATCTGCCGTTTTAAGACGGACAGCTCGGTTGTTGCCTCTGGAAGAGATGCTTCTGCTGTCTCGGCCCGAGTCACCAGTGAAACCTTCTCATCAGCCCAAACTTTCTTTTCTGACTCAAAATTTTTCTTCAACTTCTCATTTTCAGAGACAATAAATTCAAATTTGGAGTTGACCTTCTGAGTTTTAAGTTCTTGAGTTTCCAGACGACTCTTTAGGACAGCAATCTCCGATTCAAACTGACTTATGGTGGCCTGCATTAACACCAGGTTATGGTAAGGATTATAGTAAGGTAACATTCAAGTCCCAAGCACTTTACAAGTAAAGATACTTAGCACTTGGGGGCTAATGTATGCTGAAGAATTTTAAACTTATCATACCAGGTCACACATATTAAGTCTCAAGCACTTTACAAGTAAAGATACTTGACACTTGGGGGCTAATGTGTATTGCAAATTTAAAACTATCATGTTATAACCAGGTTAAATATATTCTCTTTGAACCGGTTAAGCTAACAAGTAAAGCGGATTTCTAAGTCTACAGCATATTTATTCATAAGCAATAGACTTGGGGGCTGGTACAGTATGTAAGATTCATGTAAAAAGTATAAGTTATACCTCAGATTTGTGCTGTATTTGTTTTACCATATCAATTTCCAGGTCACGGCTATAATGCACTTGATTCAGATAGCCCGAGACTATATCACCAATGCTTAAGTGAGTATAATCAGTAATGTCCTGCTTGGCCTTTCGGCGTTCGGCAAGTTCTTCCTTGGCAGTACATTTGGCAAGGACGATAGGCCGCCCTAATTCAACAAACTGAGACCTCACAATCTCAACTTCCGGTTCATTTGTCTTGACCGGGCTAGGAGTCTCCGGGTCATTTGTGTTGAGAGTATCTTCGGCGGGTGGATCAGAAGTTGGCACTAGAATTTCAGAAGCCGGATCAGGCGGTGGTTGATGGGTAGAGCTATCTGGAGCAGACGCATTAATCACCGGTTCAGTTACAATCGGGTCTAGGGACGACTTATTCTTCTTCGCCCTCTTGCTGGGTTTTACTTGCATGCTGTTAACAAAGACAGAAGGATGAATACGCAAGCATGGGTAAAGTAAAGTTCAAGGTACATAAGGTTACATTACCCGGGAGCAGTTTTGAAAGCCGGCATGTTTGACTGCATGGATTCACCGGAAGAAGGAGAGGTATCCTGATAATTGGAGTCAGACGAATTGAGAGGATGACGAATTAATCCCGCTAAAGGTAAAACAGAACGTAAATCGGAGATAACCTCAGTCTGACGCTTCCTGGTTACGTCAGGTAAGCCGGAGGAGAGTTCCGCATCCTTGTTGTTCCGGGTCTGCCTCCGGTTCTCAAGCTGTTGTTGCTTCAAAAGAAATTGAGGATCTTGATAAGCAAGAGCATGTGAAAATCTTACTTTTCGGGTCACCCTTCGGATCTTTTGCTTTGGCAAAGGCTCTGAGTCGGAGGAGATTATAGTTACCTCTTCATTGGCTGCTTGACTGTTCCCCGTATCCTCCTGATGGGATAGAATGTCATATAGGTAATAAGCAAGGGAATTAAGAAAATTTAAAGATTACCTCTTCATCATCCAAAGAACTATCATCCAATTTGAGTAAGTTGGAGGCGCTGGGTTTCTTCTTCTTTGAGGTTCCCGTCTTGGTGGCTTTCCTTTCGGCTTTTTTGGTTGCCCTGGCTTGTTTTGCAGCCTCATGGTCATATTTGACCTTCCAGAAGTTATGATCGGCCCGTGGGAAAGGATAAGGAGTTATGAGTACCAAACAAGGTATAACATAGTAAAGAGTATTTATTAAGATTGATACTTACTGCAGGGACCGGGTTCTTCTTGCAGAAGGGAGGTAAGCCAAAGGTGTTACTTGTCGCAGTGCCCTCCTTCAGCAGTGACTGGGTCGTAGCCTCCACCACATCATCTGGTAAGTCATCAGGACTATGGCGTAACGGGTCATCCTTTTCTCCTGTATAAGTACACATTAAGCCGGAACGGCGGCTTAATGGAAGTACTCGCCAAGTGACCCAGACTCGGACCAGATCGATGTCGTTTAAACCGTTTCCCAAGAGAGCTTTGTTCTTCTTGATGGTGGGATTGAGAGGCAGATGTTCAACAGCCGTCAGTTTGTCTGGTAGTGGGTGGTTGGACTCAAGGCGCAGGGCGCGAAAGCCAGGCAGAGGCTTCTCATCAGCCGGAGAAGTGTCCTGACAATAGAACCACGTTTGGTTCCAAGATTTTGGGTGACTCGGCAGTTCAGCATAAGGAAAAAGGCAGTCTCTCCTTACCTGGATTGAGATGCCGCCAAGCTCAAGGTTAGGTCCGTTGGCACGTTCATTTTGCCGGTTCATGTAGAAAAGTTCCCTGAACAATAGCATACTTGGTTCCTCTCCCAGGTACACCTCGCAGAAGACTTGGAAATTGCAAATATTTGACATGGAATTGGGTCCGATGTCTTGAGGTCTAAGGTCAAAGAAATTCAAAACTTCCTTGAAGAATTTTGAGCCGGGAGGGGCAAATCCTCAGCTCATGTGATCTGTAAAAACTATCACCTCCCCTTCTTTGGGTTGAGGCTTCTCTTTAGACGGGTCAGGGACACGATAAGACATGACCTCCCTTTTTGGCAGGTGGCCAGATTTCACGAACTCAGCCAGTTTACTCTTGGTAACTATGGATGGGACCCAATTGTAGGTTACATGGGCCTTGGCTGCCTTAGGAGCCACGACAACAGTTGGGCTATGACAAAAATAAGAAGATCCGGTTCAATTTTAACAAGGGAGAAAAATCCTAATTATTCAAGGTGGTGGCTTAAGGAGGGGCCTAATAATATAAGGATGATTGTGCAACAATATTTAAGCCGCTACAAGTATCAAGAGCAGTTCAAAATTCTTCAGGTCATGAGAAGCAACTAAGGTTCTGTGTCATTTATTTAAGCCGGACACCTCAACAGTTGTGTTTAAGGGCATTTACCAGAAGAAGTTTTCCGGGTGATAAAAACAAGTTTCACGGATGACAGCTATTATTCTGGATCAAATTATTGCTCTGAAAAGAAAAATTTCTAGACCTAAAAACAGGGCAGAGAAGTTCATACACTCGAAGAGGGTTTCCAAACAAGGGAAATGAGATCTATTTCTATGCAAGATCAACTCAAACAAGTACCGCAGCAGTCCTACGTAGTTTTTACGATCTAAACAGGGCATTGGAGGTAAAAACTAGCGAGGGTTTGCGTCAGGCGGTGATGAACGCCGGCGAACTCAACAAAGTTCCAATGCAGATCTAAGAAAGGGAAGGAGAGGAACTCATGGATGTGGACGAGCTGCGGAGGTTCGCCGTCGATTTCTGGTCAGAATCAGGTTGATACAGCGGCCTGAATCGGTGAAGACGAGGGGTTCGACGGTGGCAGCGGCGGAGCTCGAGAGGAAGCAAGAGGAAGAAGACGACTGAAAGAGGGAAGAGTGGAAGACCTAAGTCGCGCCTATTTATAGGGATAGGATAACTGAGACGACACGGGAAACGAGGAGATAAGAGTTATTATCCAGTGGCCCCGATGCCTCGATTTTCGGAACACTCAATAAAGCAGAGATCCGTTGAAGGATACGATGGAATAGAAAAGGAATTTAAGAGAAGATGACGTCACGCCGGGTTAACACGAATCCAGAAGATGACGTCATGGCGGGTTAAAGAAACCCTTCCGCACAGTCAGAAGACTGAAAATTTATTCTTAAAAGGTATTTTATGATTGACATGAACAGGTTCAAATCAATCTGGGGCCTAATATTGGGGATATAACTATTTGTGTAAGCCGCCCAGGAGGGGCCGGGTTACGCAAAGAAGACTCAAGCCCAAGACCAAGCATGAAGACGGCGGTTCAATAGGGGGCTTAAGCCCACAGGCGACTTAAGGCCCGTTGTAGTAAACCGCCGTAATGGCATGACTTGTATCATAAGGTAGATTTAACTAGTCACCGAGCCGGACACTGTTATAAGCCATCCGGGACTCTGTAGGCCACAGGGCGTCAACTCGTGTATATAAGGGGACAACCTGCTGGCGGCTTAGGGCAAGAAACAACTCATCAAGAACCAGGCATAGCGCATCTCGCTCCCTGGTCATCGAAACATCAATACCAACCCAACTAGACGTAGGCCTTACCTTCACCATAAGGGGCCGAACTAGTATAAACCCTCTCGTGTCCTTTGTCCCGATTAACCCCTTCAAGCTTCCTAGTTGCAATGGCTCCACAACTAAGTCCTTTCACGAGGACATCTGACATGACAATTCCACGACAAAACCTATTTTTAGAATTAATAAGAATTATTGAGCGGAAGAAATACATCAGGGGGACCACACCCTGTCTAGGAGGGTGGGGGCGCGCCCACCCCTACTGGGCGTGCCCCCTGTCTCCTGGGCCCCCTGGTGGCCCCCCGGTGTCCATCTTCTGCTATATGAGGGCTTTTACCCTGGAAAAAATCATGGGCAAGATTGCGAGACGAAACTCCGCTGCCACGAGGCGGAACCTTGGCAGAACCAATCTAGGGCTCCGGCGGAGCTGTTCTGCCAGGGACACTTCCCTCCGGGAGGGGGAAATCCTCACCAACGTCATCACCAACGATCCTCTCATCGGGAGGGGGTTAATCTCCACCAACATCTTCACCAGCACCATCTCCTCTCAAAACCCTAGTTCATCTCTTGTATCCAATCTTGTATCAAAACCACAAATTGGTACCTGTGGGTTGCTAGTAGTGTTGATTACTCCTTGTAGTTGATGCTAGTTGGTTTACTTGGTGGAAGATCATATGTTCAGATCCTTAATGCATATTATTACTCCTCTGATTATGAACATGAACATGCTTTGTGAGTAGTTACGTTTGTTCCTGAGGACATGGGGAAGTCTTGCTATTAGTAGTCATGTGAATTTGGTATTCGTTCGATATTTTGATGAGATGTATGTTATCTTTTCCTCTAGTGGTGTTATATGAACGTCGACTACATGACACTTCACCATTATTTGGGCCTAGAGGAAGGCATTGGGAAGTAATAAGTAGATGATGGGTTGCTAGAGTGACAGAAGCTTAAACCCTAGTTTATGCGTTGCTTCGTTAGGGGCTGATTTGGATCCATACGTTTAATGCTATGGTTAGGTTTACCTTAATACTTCTTTTGTAGTTGCGGACGCTTGCACTAGGGGTTAATCATAAGTGGGATGCTTGTCCAAGTAAGGGCAGTACCCAAGCACCGGTCCACCCACATATCAAATTATCAAAGTACCGAACGCGAATCATATGAACGTGATGAAAACTAGCTTGACGATAATTCCCATGTGTCCTCGGGAGCTCCTTTCTCATTATAAGAAATTGTCCAGGCTTATCCTTTGCTACATAAAGGATTGGGCCACCTTGCTGCACTTTATTTACTTTATTTACTTGTTACTCGTTACTATTTATCTTATCACAAAACTATCTATTACCTATAATTTCAGTGCTTGCAGAGAAAACCTTACTGAAAACCGCTTATCATTTCCTTATGCTCCTTGTTGGGTTCGACACTCTTACTTATCGAAAGGACTATGATAGATCCCCTAAACTTGTGGGTCATCAAGACTCTTTTCTGGCGCGGTTGCCGGGGAGTGTAGCGCTTTTGGTGAGTGGAACTTGGTAAGGAAACATTTATATAGTGTGCTGAAATTTTCTGTTACTTGTCACTAGGGAAACTAATCCTTTGAGGGGCTTGTTCGGGGTATCTTCACCCCGACCAGAAGATCAAAGAGTTGCTCCTCAACCTACTGAACTTTATGAAAATATTTACTTTGAGATTCCTTTGGGTATGATAGAGAAACTGCTAGCTAATCCATTTGCAAGAGATGGAACATTGCATCCCGATTTACACCTTATCTTTGTGGATGAAGTTTGCGGATTATTTAAGCTTGCAGGTATTCCCGATGATGTTGTCAAAAGGAAGGTCTTCCCTTTATGTTTGAAGGGAGATGCATTGACATGGTATAGGCTATGTGATGATACAAGATCTTGGAATTATAAACGATTGAAGTTGGAATTTCATCAGAAGTTCTATCCTATGCATCTTGTTCATCATGATCGTAATTACATATATAATTTTTGGCCTCACAAAGGAGAAAGCATCGCTCAAGCTTGGGGGAGGCTTAAGTCAATGTTATATTCATTCCCCAATCATGAGCTCTCCCGGAAAATGATTATTCAAAATTTTTATGCTCGGCTTTCTCTTAATGATCGCAACCTGCTTCATACTTCCTGTGTTGGTTCTTATATGCTGAAGACTATTGATTTCAAATGGGACTTATTGGAAAGAATTAAATGCAACTCTGAAGATTGGGGTTCCAACGATGGTAAGGAGTCAGGTATGACACCTAAGTTCGATTGTGTTAAATCTTTTATGGATACCAATACTTTTCGTGGATTTAGCACTAAGTATGGACTTGACTCTGAGATAGTAGCTTCTTTTTGTGAATCTTTTGCTACTCACGTTGATCTCCCTAAAGAAAAGTGGTTTAAATATAATCCTCATGTTGAAGTGAAAGTAGTTGCACCTATTACAGTTGAAGAAAAGACTATCACCTATAGTGATCCTATTGTTCCTACTACTTATGTTGAGAAACCTCCTTTTCTTGTTAGGATAAAGGATCATGCTAAAACTTCAACTGTTGTTCGTAAGAGTAATACTAGGACTTATACACCTCCTGAAAAAATCAATGTTGAACCTAGTATTGCTATGGTTAAAGATCTCTTGGATGATGATTTAGATGGGCATGTTATTTATTTCTGTGATGAAACTGCTAATATTGCTAGACCAGATACTAAGATACATAGACCTGTCGTAGGCATGCCCGTTATTTCTGTTAAAATAGGAGATCATTGTTATCATGTTTTATGTGATATGGGTGCTAGTGCTAGTGCGATACCTTATGATTTATATAAAGAAATTATGCATGACATTGCACCCGTTGAATTAGAAGACATTGATGTTACTATTAAGCTTGCTAATAGGGATACCATTAAACCAGTTGGGATTGTTAGAGATGTTGAAGTCTTGTGTGGGAAGATTAAATACCCTACTGATTTTCTTGTTCTTGGCTCCCCACAAGATGACTTCTGTCCCATTATTTTTGGTAGACCCTTCTTAAGTACAACTCGTGCTAGAATTGATTGTGAAAAAGACATTGTCACCATTGGCTTAGATGGTATGTCTCGTGAGTTTAATTTTGCTAAGTTTCGTAGACAACCTCGTGATAGTGAAACACCTAGTAAGGATGAGATTATAGGTCTTTCTTCCATTGTTGTGCCCCCTACTGATCCATTAGAACAATATTTACTAGACCATGAAAATGATATGTTTATGAAGGAAAGATGGGAAATAGATGAAGTGTTCCTTAAACAGGAACCTGTGCTGAAACATAATCTTCCTGTTGAAATTCTTGGGGATCCCCCTCCACCCAAGGGTGATCCCGTGTTTGAACTCAAACCATTACCTGATAATCTTAAGTATGCTTATCTTGATGAAAAGAAAATATATCCTGTTATTATTAGTGCTAACCTTTCAGAGCAAGAAGAAGAAAGATTATTGAAAACTCTGAAGAAGCACCGAGCTGCTATTGGATATACTCTGGATGATCTTAAGGGCGTTAGTCCCACATTATGCCAACACAAAATTAATTTGGAGGACGATGCCAAACCAGTTAGAGATCTTCAACGACAACTGAATCCCAAGATGAAAGAAATGGTAAGAAAGGAGATACTAAAGCTCCTTGAGGCAGGTATAATTTATCCTGTTGCCGATAGTGATTGGGTAAGCCCTGTCCATTGTGTTCCTAAAAAGGGAGGTATTACCGTTGTTCCTAATGATAAAGATGAATTGATCCCGCAAATTAAATAAGACTACTAAGAAAGATCATTACCCTTTACCTTTTATTGATCAAATGCTAGAAAGACTATCCAAACACACTCATTTCTGCTTTCTAGATGGTTACTCTGGTTTCTCTCAAATACCTGTTTCAGCGGGGGATCAATCAAAAACTACTTTTACTTGCCCTTTCGGTACTTTTGCTTATAGACATATGCCTTTTGGTTTATGTAATGAACCTGCTACCTTTCAGAGATGCATGATGGCTATATTCTCTGATTTTTTCTGAAAAGATTTGTGAGGTATTCATGGATGACTTCTCCGTTTATGAATCCTCTTTTGATGATTGTTTGAGCAACCTTGATCGAGTTTTGCAGAGATGCGAAGACACTAGTCTCGTCTTGAATTGGGAAAAGTGTCACTTTATGGTTAATGAAGGCATTGTCTTGGGACATAAGATTTCCGAGAGAGGTATTGAAGTTGACAAAGCCAAAGTTGATGCTATTGAAAAGATGCCATGTCCCAAGGACATAAAAGGTATAAGAAGTTTCCTTGGTCATGCCGGTTTTTATAGGAGGTTCATTAAGGACTTTTCTAAAATCTCTAGGCCTCTGACTAATTTATTGCAAAAAGATATTCCTTTTGTATTTGATGATGATTGTGTAGAAGCATTTGAAATACTTAAGAAAGCTTTGATCACTGCACCTATTGTTCAGCCACCTGATTGGAATTTACCTTTTGAAATTATGTGTGATGCTAGTGATTATGCTGTAGGTGTTGTTCTAGGGTAAAGAGTTGATAAGACATTGAATGTTATCCAATATGCTAGTAAGACTCTTGATACTGGCCAGAGAAATTATGCTACTACTGAAAAAGAGTTCTTAGCAGTTGTGTTTGCATGTCATAAATTTAGACCTTATATTATTGATTCCAAAGTTACTATTCACACTGATCATGCTGCTATTAATATCTTATGGAAAAGAAAGATGCTAAGCCTAGGCTCATTAGATGGGTTCTCCTGCTCCAAGAATTTGATTTGCATATTATTGATAGAAAGGGAGCTGAGAACCCCGTTGCACACAACTTGTCTAGGCTAGAGAATGTTCTTGATGACCCACTGCCTATTGATGATAGCTTTCCTGATGAACAATTAATGGTCATTAATGCTTCTCGTACTGCTCCTTGGTATGCTGACTATGCTAATTACATTGTTGCTAAATTTATACCGCCTAGTTTCACATACCAACAAAAGAAAAAGTTCTTTTATGATTTAAGACATTACTTTTGAGATGATCCACACCTTTATAAAGAAGGAGTAGATGGTGTTATTAGACGTTGTGTGCCTGAGCATGAACATGAACAGATCCTACGCAAGTGTTACTCTGAATCTTATGGAGGACACCATGCTGGAGATAGAACTGCACACAAGGTACTACAATCTGGTTTTTATTGGCCTACTCTCTTCAAAGATGCTCGTAAGTTTGTCTTATCTTGTGATGAATGTCAAAGAATAGGTAACATTAGTAGACGCCAAGAAATGCCTATGAATTATTCTCTTGTTATTGAACCGTTTGATGTTTAAGGCTTTGATTATATGTGACCTTTTCCTGCCTCTAATGGTTACATACATATTTTAGTTGTTGTTGATTACATTACTAAGTGGGTAGAAGCTATTCCAACTAGTAGTGCTGATCATAACACTTCTATTAAAATGCTTAAAGAAGTTATTTTTCCGAGGTTTGGAGTCCCTATATATCTTATGACTGATGGTGGTTCACATTTTATTCAGGGCGCTTTCCGTAAGATGCTTGCTAAGTATGATGTTAATCATAGAATCGCATCTCCTTATCATCCGCAGTCTACTGGTCAAGTAGAGTTGAGCAATAGAGAGCTCAAATTAATTTTGCAAAATACTATGAATAGATCTAGAAAGAATTGGTCCAAAAAATTGATGATGCATTATGGGCCTATAGGACTGCATACAAAAATCCTATGGGTATGTCTCCATATAAGATGGTTTATGGAAAAGCGTGTCATTTACCTCTTGAACTTGAACATAAAGCATATCGGGCTATTAAAGAGCTCAACTATGACTTCAAACTTGCCGGTGAGAAGAGGTTGTTTGATATTAGCTCACTTGATGAATGGAGAGTCCAAGCCTATGAGAATGCCAAGCTATTCAAAGAAAAAGTCAAACGCTAGCATGATAAAAGGATACAAAAGCGCGAGTTTAACGTAGGAGATTATGTGTTATTATTCAACTCTTGTTTAAGAAATTATGGACCTCAAACAACAAGTCAATAAGCTCGAGGAGGAGAAACGTATCCTGAGGGGCATCATAGCCAAGAAGATCATAACACCAACCGTGAAGAAGGAGACATAATCACATGGGTATGGGCACTCCCCTTGGCAACTGCCAAGCTTGGGTCAGGTGCCCCGGTATCGTATCACCATCACACTCCTATCTTTACCTTTTTATTTAGTTCGATCCTTTTAGTAGTATCTTGATCTAGTTGATTGAAGTTTCGATATCAAGTAGTTTTGAATTTTGCTTTGTGATCTCTTTATGTAATCGAGTCCGTGAGCTATCTATAATAAAGATTAGTGTTGAGTCAAGGGCTTTGCTATGTTGCTATGATCTTGAGAAAGTAGAAAGAATAAAAGAGTTCATATTGATCTTATGGTTAGTGATGACTTCACACATAGAAAGTATGAGGCATAAAAATTGTTGAGAGTTAATAAACGTAGTTTTGGTCATCGTTGCAATTAATAGGAAGTGATAAGTAAAGAGAGGTTCACATATAAATTTATTATCTTGGACGCCTTTTATGATTGGGAGCACTCATTAAGTATGACATGCTAAAAGAGTTGACGTTGGACAAGGAAGACAACGTAATGGTTTATGTTTTCTCACATCTCAGTTAAAGTATATTGCCATTGACCTTCCAAACATGTTGAGCTTGCCCCTCATGTTAGCCAATTTCCTTGCACCAAGTAGAGTGTAGCGATCAGACCTCAAATAGTCTAATCTCTGTGCATCAGAGTCATTCCTGGATCGGTAATGCTGACACGCACAGTACTCGAAGGACTTATAATAGAGTAGCAATCACACACTTATTACATAGAATGTCTCAAAAGAGAAGTAATTATAAATAAATATGGCTTAAGGCCATCTAAATAACGATAACAGCGGAAGGCTTCGAAGATAACCGAGTCCATCAACTCCAACGGCATCACTGAGTATATGATCACGACCTAAGGCACCTTACTCATCGTCTGAAAAGTCTGCAACATGCACGTTGCAGCCCGAAAACGGGTCAACACATGGAATATGCTGGCAATGTAACACATAGAGAGTAATGAACAACATAATGCTATACTACATGCATATATGGCTGGTGGAAAGCTCTATGGTTACAGTTTTGCATAAAAGCCAATTTTTCCATACTGCAAAGGAATAAATTTTTATTTAACT
The DNA here is from genome assembly GCF_018294505.1 of Triticum aestivum. Taxonomy (NCBI): domain Eukaryota; kingdom Viridiplantae; phylum Streptophyta; class Magnoliopsida; order Poales; family Poaceae; genus Triticum; species Triticum aestivum. The sequence goes on from NC_057810.1 coordinate 480,428,342, forward strand.
ATCATGGTGGTTGTTAAACATTGAGAAGGGTACTCCAACTCAATCCCAATTAAGCATCATCATTAACCCAACAAAATTAATTTAAAGTAACATGATGAGATTCACATGATAATCCAGGTACTAGATACTCAAAACGTCCATAACCAGGGACACAGCTAACCATAATTAGTTTATACACTCTGCAGAGGTTTGCGCACTTTTCCCCACAAGACTCGATCTCCTCCGTTGGATTTCTCGCACTACAGGGTGTTTGAGAAACGGATGACCGAGACACAGTCTTTCAGAAGCATAAACTCCCTACTCCGGGTAGACAGTTACACCTACTTTCCCCTACATCTTCTAGTCTACCTCTTCAAGAGTTCACACAACTTAATCAACTATGCTAGAGCCCATAATAGCTTGTGGCTGCAGACGGAAGTTTCTAGCATGAATAAATCTCATGATCCCTTTGAGCCTGGTTGGCGGTCCATAGGAGAATCACACGGTACCCCGGGATTTCCAAAAATACAGACAACACTGGGTTCCCCAGGTGCCTCAATCCACCCAGATGTGAGTTTAAGTTGCCACCTTAAGTAAACCATTAAATACAATCTCACATCTGTCAGGAATACACTCACCTAATCAACGTCTACTAGCATAGCATAGCAACATAAGAAAACGTAGAAGTAACTCCCAAAGGTTTGACAATAAAACAGGTAATAGGTACTACCTCATCTACATCCCAGAACCCACATGTTAATCAGATCCTAATCATGCATTTGTTTGAGGATTGATCTAATGCAATAAAACTGGGTAGTAAAAGAGGTATGATCAAAGTGTTACTTGCCTTGCTGATGATCCATGAAACCTAGAGATTCGAAGTAGCAAGCGGCGCACTCCGGGTACTCTATCACAAACAAACAAGCATACAATAAGCACTCATCTAATGCACAGGTAAAACTCAAATAACAGATCTAACCAGAAAGTTCAACTTAAGAACTCCGGTTTGTAAAAAGAATCAAATCAAACAAAGAACAAAAATAAAACGGCGAAAGAAACAAGCTTCGTTTACTAATCTGGACCTAAGTCAAATTTTACAATAGCAAAAACTTGTTTGTGTAGGTTAAACAGAAAGAGGCTTTTGGTATGAAATTCTAGGCGATTGAATCGCCTGATTCCAATAAACGAGCAAAAAGTTATACTAAAACGAAAATCGGATCAGAAATCATGGTCAGAAATAATCGCGGAAAATCCGAGAAAAAGAAAAACGGACGAACAGGCTAACGAAGAACATTCGCTGTCTTCGGTTAAACGACGAGAACGTTCGTTAAAACGAATGAACGAATGGGTGTTCGCTAAATAACTAAACCGAAGAAAAAAATAAACCGATCTAAAAACCGCGGTTTTTAAAAAAAATCGCACGGTTTTCTAAAGTAAACTGCCGGCAGCGGGTAACTACCTCCGACGAGGTGGGCGACGGCGGCGAGGAGATCCGGCGGCGGTGATGAAGCCATGTACCTAGGGTAGGGTCATGGACCTGTCCAAGATACCCTCCCCAAGGACATCTCTAGAAGAAACTACCTTTCAGTCGACCTGGAAGGATTTCACTCGACGGACTCGAAGACACTTGACCATGAAGCCACTCACTCGACCACCAGGAGATCTAGAGTCACTCTGCACACAAATGGTCTGTCATTAAGTAGTATTTATGGTCATCATAGCACTTTATGTATGGCGTTACCAGTAATGCCAGATCTTAATGTACCTTAAACCCTGCATAACTGAGGGCCGGAGGGGTCTGGCGAACTCTTTATAAGCCACCCCCTCCTCAGTGTAAAGGGTTCGCACCATTGTAACTCATACGCACATAATCTAGTTGACCGCCTCCGGGCTCCGAGACGTAGGGATGTTACTTCCTCCGAGAAGGGCCTGAACTCGTAAACATCTTGTGTATACAACTACTCCATAGCTAGGATCTTGCCTCTCCATTCCTACCCCCCTATTCTACTGTCAGACTTAGAACCACGACAGTTGGCGCCCACCGTGGGGCATGTGTCTTAGTGACTTATTGGAGAAGTTGCACTTGTTCCGATCTCCTTCATCATGGTTTCAGGCGGAGTTTTGGTTGAGGGCCGCGAGATCCATCTCGGTGTGCTCACGTTCATCGCCGACGACTCCGCTTGGCTTCAGGAGGCTCCACTCGACATCGACGCGCTCCCCGTCCGCGGGGCGACGCACTTTCGGGCATGTGTCCGCGGCGTCCTCCTGCGGCAACCGTCGACCCCGTATCGGTCGACCCCTGTGTCGTCCTCCCTCCCTGTCTCCCACCAGAGCAAGTGCTCCGGTCGGTCGAGGCTTCAGCGGTGGGTGAGGCACATGATGGCCCGCCAGTCGGCCACCCCCCAAGTCACGGCGATCGAGCCCGACGAATCTCTCTATGGCATGTTCGACTGGCTCCGTAGAGACTGCATCCGAGTGCGACAACAGTGATCCAGCGGCGGAGGTCCTGATGGTCAATGGACCGCGCACTCCTCCCGGCTTCCCCCGCTCTGACGAATGCGAAGGCGGAGGCGACCCAGCGCAGGTCCATGAAGAGTATCAACCCGAGCCACTCACTTCGCTGCAAAGGGAAGATCTTCACTACCGGAACATGGATGCGCTGCATACTCCTATCATTGGAGAAACCCCCGAGGCTCGTGCCCTAGAGGACGCGCGTTTGGCCAACTTGGCTGAGCGCACTCGACTAGAGAACCTCTAGCAAGCACTCGACGAGCGTGCACGGCAGCGGGTCCCAGACTCCAGTCAACGTCAACTCTTTCCACCCCCAACTCAGGTATATCGAACTCCGATTCAGAATCTAGCAGCTGCAGCTCGTATAGCAGAGTCGATTCAACCCTCTCAGTCAGAGGCTGGCAGAGGCTTGATGCAGATTAGAGATTTACTCCGGGCAGCAGGAGATCAAAATTCAGCTGTATCGCAGTCGCGAAATAGGATTCACAGCAGATCCGTCGCTGCGAATACAGTCCAGTCGGCCCATAGCCCGAGGTCTCCCCCGAGGTGTGAGGGACGTGGAGGTCGGCGTGATCAGTATGATGACCGATTCAATCGCGATGATTGACGTCGAGTGCCCACTCCTCCCCCAAGGGGTGGGTCGTACGCCCCTCGACAGCAAGATGACAGACGCTAGCACAGTGTTGGGCGAAGGGTTCCAGTCGACCCCAGAGAACCAGGCTTTGATGCGAGATCCATTATCGTTCAAGGTTTGGTCGATCGGAACAGAGCTCACCGAGAAGGCCATGACAGAGATGTGTCCACCAGCAGCAGAGTTCACGTCTCAGGACTGGAGTGTTTTAGCAGAGCCATCAGAGCCGCGGTGATTCCCCCCAACTTCAGGTTGGCGACTGGAGTCGGTAAGTTCACCGGCGAGTCCAAGCCTGATACTTGGCTTGAGGACTACCGAGTGGTTGTTCAGATTGGCGGCGGCAATGATGAGGTGGCCATGAAACACCTACCTCTTATGTTGGAGGGCTCGGCAAGAGCATGGCTGAATCAGTTGGCACCTAGCAGCATTTACACTTGGGAAGATCTTGCCCGAGTGTTTGTCAGAACATTTGAAGGAACTTGCAAGCGACCAGCAAGGTTGACAGAGCTGCAGGTTTGTGTGCAAAAGTCGAATGAGACTCTGAGGGATTACATCCAGAGGTGGATCACACTGCATCACACGGTGGAAAATGTATCTGATCACCAAGCAGTCTGTGCCTTCAAGGAAGGCGTTAAGAACAGAGAGCTAAGTTTGAAATTTGGTCGGACCGGAGACATGACCCTGAGTCGGATGATGGAGATTGCCACCAAGTATGCCAATGGTGAAGAAGAAGATCGGCTCCGGAGTGGCAAGTACAAGCCAACCGCACATGAAACCGGGGGAGGGAACTCCAGTCGGAAGTAGAAGCGAAAAGTCGAGCCAGCTGCTCCTGGAGAAGCCTTGGCTGTGACACAAGGAAAGTTCAAAGGAAAGCCCACAGGATCTTGGAACCCTAAGAAGGTGAAGGACAAGGAAGGAAATGACGTGATGGATTTGCCGTGCCACATCCACACGAAAGATGAGGAGGGTAAATTCATTTACCCGAAACATACCACTCGGCAGTGTCGGCTCTTGATCCAGCAATTTCAGGGGAAACAGCCCAAAGATAAGGAAAAGGAGTCGGACAAAGTTGAGGACAAAGAGGACAGTGATCAAGGATATCCCCATGTCAATTCCACCCTGATGATTTTTGCTGATGTTGAAAGCAAAAGTCGATTGAAAGTTATGAACTGTGAGGTGAATATGGTTGCTCCAGTGACACCCAGTTATCTGAAATGGTCTCAGACTGCCATCACATTTGACCAGTCTGATCATCCAACACACATAGCCACCCCTGGGAGGCAAGCTTTGGTGGTCGACCCAGTCGTCGAAGGCACTTGACTGACTAAAGTTCTGATGGATGGTGGTAGTGGCCTGAATATATTGTATGCAGAAACATTGAAAGGGATGGGCATTCCGATGTCCAGAATCAGTACTAGCAACATGAGTTTCCATGGAGTCATTCCTGGTAAGAAGGCTGAGTCGCTCGGCCAAATTGCTCTTGATGTGGTTTTCGGTGATTCCAAGAATTTATGAAAAGAAAAGTTGACGTTTGAAGTTGTGGATTTCCAGAGTGCTTATCACGCTATTTTGGGCAGGCCAGCTTATGCACGTTTCATGGCTCGACCATGCTATGTGTATCTCAAAATGAAGATGCCTGGTCCCAAAGGTTGGATCACTATTACTGGCAATCGGAAGAAGGCGGAAGAGTGCTTTCAGAAGGGCTCAAAGATCGCCGATGCTCAGATGGCAGTGGTAGAGCTGCAGGAATACCAGAAAAGTATAGATCCGAGTGATTTGTTGCGAGCCAAGAAGCCCGCTACAGAGACAGCGTTCCAGTCATCCGGTGAGACGAAGCCCGTTCACATTCACCTGACCGACCCCAGTGTTGCTCCGACTCATATCTCTACAACACTCGACTCCAAATAGGAAGAAGCGCTCATCCAGTTCCTCCGTAAGAACTGGGACATCTTTGCATGGAAGCCTGCTGACATGCCGGGTGTTCCCAGGGGGCTGGCTGAGCATCGCCTGCGAGTCGACTCAAAAGTAAAACCTGTCAAGGAACATCTTCGATGGTCCACCGTCCAGAAGAGAAAGGCCATTGGGGAGGAGGTGGCTCGGCTCTTAGCAGCGGAGTTTATCCGAGAGATTTACCACTCCGAGTGGCTCGCCAATGTTGTCATGGTCCCCAAGAAGGACAAGTCACTTCGTATGTGCATTGACTTCAAACATATCAATCGGGCCTGCCCGAAAGATCATTTTCCTCTCTCCCGCATCGACCAAATAGTCGACTCAACTGTGGGATGTGAGCGCCTGTCTTTTTTAGACGCCTATTCCGGTTACTATCAGATCCGTCTGTATGGACCCGACGAGATTAAAACAGCTTTCATCACTCTATTCGGGTGCTTCTGCTATGTCACCATGCCATTCAGCCTCAGGAATGCCGGAGCCACGTTCATGAGGATGATTCAGAAGTGTTTACTCACTCAAATTAGTCGGAATGTGGAATCATACATGGATGATATTGTGGTCAAATCATGGAAGGGCTCCAACCTGTTGACTGACCTTGCTGAAACATTTGACAACCTCAGGAGGTATGATATCAAGCTTAATCCATCAAAGTGCACATTCGGAGTTCCTGGTGGAAAGTTGCTCGGTTTTCTCGTTTCCGAACGAGGAATCGATGCCAACCCAGAAAAAGTTGGCACTATACTCCGAATGAAACGCCCTGTGCGTGTGCACGATGTCCAGAAGCTTACTAGATGCATGGCCGCTTTGAGTCAATTCATCTCTCGCCTTGGTGAAAAGGCATTGCCTCTTTACCGACTGGTGAAGAAGTCAGACAAGTTCGAGTGGACTCCCGAAGCTGATGCAGCGTTTGTAGAGCTAAAAGCCCTGCTCTCCACCCAGTCGGTGCTTGCTGCCCCAATCAGCGAAGAGCCTTTGCTGATTTACATTGCAGCCACAAGATAAGTCGTTAGTACAGTACTTACGGTCGAGCGGGAAGAAGAAGGAAAAGCCTTCAGAGTTCAGCGCCCAGTTTATTATCTTTCTGAAGTTTTGACCCCATCAAAGCAAAGATACCCACATTATCAGAAGCTTGTATATGGGATTTATATGACCGCGAAGAAGGTTGCTCATTACTTCTCTGACCATTCCATTACAGTCGTTAGCGACGCCCCATTGTCAGAGATTCTGCACAACAGAGATGCAACTGGTCGAGTTGCAAAATGGGCGATTGAACTCCTTCCCCTTGATATCAAGTTTGAGGCAAAGAAAGCCATTAAGTCCCAAGCAGTAGCAGATTTCATCGCCGAGTAGATTGAACAGCAACTACCGACTCAAGTTCACTCAAAGCACTAGACCATGTTCTTTGATGGTTCTAAGATGCTGAATGGTTCTGGTGGTGGGGTAGTGTTGGTTTCCCCCCGAGGAGATAAGCTCAGATATGTGCTCTAGATCCACTTTGATTCCTCCAATAATGAAGCAGAATACGAAGCACTTTTGTATGGGTTGCGTGTGGCCATTTCATTTGGCGTCCGTCGCCTCATGGTCTATGGCGACTCAGATTTGGTGGTTAATCAGGTGATGAAGGAGTGGGACGTCAGAAGTCCAGCCATGACTGATTACTGCAATGCAGTGAGAAAGCTTGAGAAGAAATTTGAAGGGTTAGAGCTCCATCATATACCCCGACTAAAAAATCAAGCGGCTGATGATTTGGCAAAGATAGGTTCCAAGAGAGAAGCCATTCCCATTAATGTGTTTTTGGAACACATCCATACTCCATCAGTTCAAGAAGATCCTTTCACCGAAGAAGCTCCACAGCCAAAAAGTGTCACAGATCTGACTGAAGTTGAAGTTCCAGCTGTGGTCGACCTGATCATGGAAGTTTTGGCCATCACTCCCGACTGGACAGAGCCGTACATCGCGTATATCCTAAGGAAAGAGCTCCCAGAGAATGAAGAAGAGGCTCGACAAATCGTCCGTCGATCCAAAGCCTTTACCGTGATAAAGGGGCAGTTGTACAGAGAAAGCGCAACTGGCATCGGTCAGAAATGTATAACGCTAGAAGAAGGTCGGATAATCCTTGACGATATCCACTCGGGGACCTGTGGTCATCATGCGTCCTCTCGGACCATTGTGGCTAAAGCATACCGAGCGGGATTTTACTGGCCAAGAGCAAATGAAATGGCAAAGGAGATAGTCGACAAGTGTGAAGGATGTCAGTTTTATTCCAATCTATCGCACAAACCTGCCTCAGCCTTGAAGACCATTCCACTCGTCTGGCCCTTTGCTCTTTTGGGGGTTAGATATGGTTGGACGACTGAGAACTGGCAGGAGCGGCTTCACACACTTGCTAGTAGCAGTCGACAAGTTTACCAAATGGATTGAAGCTAAGCCTATCAAGAATCTGGATGCTGGCACTACTATCAGCTTCATCAGAGAGTTGATATTCAGATATGGAGTTCCGCACAGCATCATCACTGATAATGGGTCTAACTTTGATTCCGACGAATTTAGAGCCTTTTGCGCATCTCAAGGCACACGAGTCGACTACGCTTCAGTCGCTCACTCCCAGTCGAATGGACAAGCAGAACAAGCAAATGGTCTAATTGTCAAAGGACTGAAACCCTGGCTGATGCGTGATCTCAAGCATGCAGCAGGAGCGTGGGTCGACGAACTTCCATCAGTTCTTTGGGGATTGAGGACCACTCCTAATCAGTCGACTGGATGAACTACATTCTTTCTGGTCTATGGAGCTGAAGTAGTTCTGCCGAGTGACCTGCTTCACAATGCACCTCGAGTCGAGCTCTACACTGAATGTGAAGCAGAACAAGCCCGGCAGGACGTAGTCGACCTTCTAGAAGAAGAAAGAGAGATGTCCATGATCAGATCGACTATCTATCAGCAAGGCTTGCGTCGATTCCATGCCAGAAACGTGAAGAGTCGAGCCTTCCAAGAAGGAGACTTGGTCCTCCGAGTGGATCAACAGAAACCGCACAAACTTGCTCCTACTTGGGAAGGCCCCTTCATTATCACCAAGGTTATCCACAATGGAGCCTACCGTATTTAGAATGTCGATCCCCAGATTGATGAGCCACGAGCTTGGAATGCGGAGCTGCTTCGCCCATTTTATGCTTAAGTACTCACTCGGGTGAGGTGTAATAAAAAGTACCTTTGTAGTTTATTTATCAAAGACAAGAGTGTTATAATTTTCCCAGTGATTATTATTGCTTTTGTTTACGAAAGAAATCCCCCAGTAGGTGGCTTAGCTGCGTATCCATTTCGCCTAAGTTTGTAAAAAAATCCCCGCCGAGTGACGAGCAAGCCTCTCACTCGGTGGCTTAGCTGCGAATCCGTTTCGCCTAAGTTTAAAAAATCCTACCAAGTGGTGAGCCGGCCTCCCACTCGGAGGCTTAGCTGCAGTCCCAGTACTCGCCTAAGTTCAAAAAATCCTACCGAGTGGTGAGCCGGCCTCCCACTCAGAGGCTTAGCTGCAGTCGAGTACTCGCCTAAGTATTTAAAAAATCCTACCGAAGTGGTGAGCCAGCCTCCCACTCGGAGGCTTAGCTGCAGTCTAGTACTCGCCTAAGTATTTAAAAAACCCTACCGAGTGGTGAGCCAGCCTCCCACTCGGAGGCTTAGTTGCAGTCCCAGTACTCGCCTAAGTTTAAGAAATCCTACCAAGTGGTGAGCAATCCTCCCACTCGGGGGCTTAGATGCAGTCCAGTACTCGCCTAAGTACTTAACCCATTCCACTCTACAAGGATGACGAGGTGCAGGTCGACTGCTACCTTCTCCTTCTGAGCTACGCCAGAAATACAATGTGCGCTCCAAAATCCCACCGAGTAGAGAGCAATCCTCTCACTCGGGGGCTTAGTTATAGTCCAGTACTCGCCTAAGTATTTGAAATCCCACTGAGTGGAGAGCGATCCTCTCACTCGGGGGCTTAGCTGCAGTCCAGCACTCGCCTAAGTATTTGAAATCCCACCGAGTGGAGAGTGATCCTCTCACTTGGGGGCTTAGCTGCAGTCCAGCACTCGCCTAAGTATTTGAAATCCCACCGAGTGGAGAGCGATCCTCTCACTCCGGGGCTTAGATGCAGTCCAGCACTCGCCTAAGTATTTGAAATCCCACCGAGTGGAGAGCGATCCTCTCACTCGGGGGCTTAGTTGCAGTCCAGTACTCGCCTAAGTTTTTGAAAATCCCACTGAGTGAAGAGTGATCCTCTCACTCGGGGGCTTAGCTGCAGTCCAGCACTTGCCTAAGTATTTGAAATCCCACTGAGTGGAGAGCGATCCTCTCACTCGGGGGCTTAGCTGCAGTCCAGCACTCGCCTAAGTTTTTGAAAATCCCACCGAGTGAAGAGCGATCCTCTCACTCGGGGGCTTAGCTGCAGTCCAGTACTCGCCTAAGTATTTGAAATCCCATCGAGTGGAGAGCGATCCTCTCACTCGGGGGCTTAGCTGCAGTCTAGTACTCGCCTAAGTATTTAATGCAACGTGCGCTCTGCAAGGACGACGAGGTGCAGGTTGACTGTTACCTTCTCCTTCCGAGCTACACCACAAATACAATGTGCGACCCGCAAGGACGACGAGGTGCAGGTCGACTGCAATCTGTGCTCCATCCCTACCTACAAGAGCGATGTCGTGCAGGTCGACTAGACTTTCCACCTCAGAGTCACGTCTCAAGCATTAAAGTATATTCCGAGTGAAGAACAAAGTTTGCTCGAAGACAAATGCAAGCATATTCAACGATAAGCAAAGTTCAGATAACAGATTCGGAAGTGCTCAGGCGTCAAGCCCGTAAAAGTTTATCGGTTACAAAACCACTCGGCATTCCGAGGCAAATTTAAGGTGAGACATAAAAGTTTTTCTTACTCCTTAGATGGAGGACTGGAGGGCGCGATGAACTGGTCTAGGTCGATTCCATCAGCAATCCGAGTGGTAGCAGCAATGAAGGTTTCCATGAAGGATTGGAAGTCATGCCTCTTGGTATTGGCCACCTTGATGGACGCCAGCTTGTCCTCTCGCGCATCCTTGCAGTGAACACGTACTAGGGACAGAGCAACATCAGCACCACACCTGGCAGAAGACTTCTTCCATTCCTGCACTTGACCTGGAACGTCATTCAGTCGAGTCATTAAAGACTCGAGGTCATTTTGAAGTGTCTCTCTTGGCCAGAGTGTCGTGTCAATTCGTGACACCGCAACCTTCAGTCGAGCGAGGTAGTCGACAACACCAGCAACACGAGACTCTAGTCGGAGCACGTTCATAGTGGCTTCATCCTTCACAGGAGAGTTAATGGGGTCCAGGCTTGTCTCCACTCGACTGGTTTCCTCCTCAAAGTTCTAGCAGAATTCTGTAAACACAATTCGGAGTTAAGCCAGCAGTTTTATGATGAGTCGATAATAACAAGTCAGTCGAATAGAAGGGATTACCTTCAAGCATGAGGAATAACTTCTTGGCAAGCCCTCCCAGATAATCCTCCAGATTGTTCTTCTTCCCCGCCAGTTCGCTAGCTTTGTCGCTCAGAGCTATCTTGTCATTCTTTAGTCGGCTGACCTCCTTGTTGGCCGCGTCGAGAGCAGCTTTCAGATTGGCGTTCTCATCGTCAAGTTTACTGACTGAAGTCAACTTTTCTTCCGTGAGCTTCGTCTTGTGTGAAGCCGCTTTCTGCGCCTCGGCGAGGTCAAGGTCCTTCTTCTTCAGAGCGTCCTTCAGTTTATCTGCAAAGTGACAATGAGATCAGAATCAAGAATGGACAAAAAGATAAAGACAGTCGTCAAGATTCTCACCAAACATACCTTTTGCTTCCTCCTTCGCCTTCATGAAGTTCTCCTGGACAAGCTTCAAGTCAAGTTCAAGCTAAATATGTTTGTTCTCTAACTCAGTATAACGAGCCACAAGCTCGCGAGATTTCTGCGAAAGGTCAGTCGACAGACATCAAAGGTAGGTCACTTCCGAGTGACTAAGAGAAAAAATCGTAGCATTTCTAAGACTACTACAGCCGAATCAAAATATTCAACAGTAGTCTTGGGGACTACACCCAGTGGGTGCACTCAGCATGCCCCCACTGGTTCTACCGACTCGGTTCGATCAGTCGACCGAAAGAGACAGAAAGTTATGGTCCTAAACCATAGCTAACTGCCAGCAGTCAGCCGTGGTATCATCATGATCTAAAAAAGGGAGATGTTCTTCAGACCATAGTCGACTGCCAGCAGTCGACCATGGTCTCGGGGACTACACCCAGTGGGTGCACTCAGCGTGCCCCCACTGGTTCCAAGATTCCATTCGACCAGACCGAGTGGAGAAGTTAGAGTGAAGAAGTTCAAAGTATAAAGACTATAGTCGACTGCCAGTAGTCCACCATAGTCTTGGGGACTACACCCAGTGGGTGCACTCAGCGTGCCCCCACCAATCCAAAAATTCAATCGACACACCCAGTGGGTGTACAGATACAAAGGTCTTCAGAAAGAAGAGTCTTCAGGTACCATAGCCTAACAGAACAAGCGGTGACCAACTTACCTGGACATTGCTCTGAAGAGCTGAGCTTGCATCATAAGCTGCTTGGCTGGCGTCCCGGATCGCCTTTTCCTGCTCCATCATAACCCCCGCCTGGCATATAGCCTCCTTAGCAGCACCCGCTTGGTCCTCTGGGACGTGGTGTGTGGCAAAAAGGGACGGCGGATCGGCAGCCGACGATGAAGCTCGAGCACTCGTCAGCGGCATAGCAAAGGACAGAGAAGTCCGAGCGACGTTGCCTCCCTCCTGAACCAGTGTCTCAGGTGCTGGTACAACCTGAGCGGTCTTGCCAGCAGGCGCCTTTTTGTTCCTCCTCTGCCTCAGTGGATCCTCATCGTTATCATCAGGGAGATCAATGACATGAGGTGGGACTACAGGAAAGATTCAAAGTTAAAAATGAAGATCCAATCAACCAAAAGCGAAACTACAGAGATCATACCAAGGTTGGAGGTGGCAGCATCTTGCATCTCTTGATCTTCGTTCCTGGCTGATGTCTCGGAGGTAGCAGCACTGCAGATTTCAGAAATCAGTCGGTTAACCAACAAGTCAACCAAGAGATTATCCATGCCAAACAAGAAAACACAAGTTCTGCTATTACCCGAAAATAGTGGGAATCACCATCCTCATCTTCGGCAGGGCCTTCGTCGGCTTTGATGACGTCGCTCGGGGTTGCTTCGGCGCTTTCTCAGTTGGTGCCGGAGAGGTCGTCCAAGGGTGTTTTGTCGACTGCCCAACAGACACAGTTGCTTTGCCACGCTCGACTACGGGATCATGGGTGAGCTTGGATCGGCTTTCGGTGCGGGGAGGGTCAACTTCCTCCTCCTCTTCCTCCTCCTCCTCTTCACCAGAGCTGTCGTCTTCTTCATCCTCCTCGCCATCAGATTGCCACTCCTCCTGACTTTCACCTCCGCTCCCATCCTCCTCGATCTGTTCTTGCGTCCTGTTGGGCATCGAGTACATCTCGGTAGTGACCGGGAAGACAACAAACAAGACAAAAGTCAGTCGACTGAATTCTAGCAAAACGGAATGAAGGAAGCAGGATCACAGTCGGAGATACAGAATTGGACCTTGTCTGGCTCGTATGATTGGTCGAGTGGAGGGATCCTCCTGGCACCTTGGGGGTTGTCCTTGTTCCCTGTGATGGCAGTCATCCACCTCTCCAGCGTGGCATCCTCGACCTCCTCCGGGTGGACCTGAGTGGTTTCTTCAGTGCCAGAATACATCCACATCGGATGGTCTCGATATTGAAGTGGTTGGATGCGTCATCGAAGGAAAACCTCCAGAAGATCCATGCCAGTCACCCTGTCACGGATAAGCTGGACTACCCGCTCGACCAGCACCTTAACTTGAGCCTTCTCCTCCGGGACCACTTTCAAAGAGGATCGCTTGCTCACTTGGTCCATGGAAAAAGGAGGGAGTCCAGTCGACTGCCCTGGCGTCGGCTGGTCTTGGTAGTAGAACCAGGTCGACTGCCACCGTCGGACCGACTCGGGAAGGACCATGGCTGGAAAAGCACTTTTTCCCCTCATTTGAACCCCAAGACCCCCACACATCTGAATCACTTGGGTTTTCTCGTCACTCGGATTGGCTTTTTTCACCGTCTGGGAGCGACAGGTGAAAATGTGTTTGAAAAGACCCCAATGCGGCTGGCAACCCAAGAAATTCTCACACAAAGACACGAAAGCAACGAGATACACGATGGAGCTGGGTGTAAAGTGGTGGAGTTGTGCCCCAAAGAAGTTCACAAATCCCTGAAAGAAAGGGTGGGGCGGCAAAGAAAACCTGCGGTCAACATGGGTGGCTAAGAGGATGCACTCACCCTCCTGAGGCTGTGGCTGCCACTCTTTCCCCGAGAGCCTCGCTGATCCATGGGGGATCAGTCCTTCATTGGCCAGGTCGTCAAGATTTTTATGACGGATGGTCAAGCGGATCCAGTCGCCCTGGATCCAGCCCTGCGGCAGACTGGCCCGTGACGAGGATCCGCCCCGACTGGTCGCCCTTCCCTTCGCCTTCGCCGTCGCCTTCTTCGCTCGCTCCAAAGCCGTCGTCTTCTCCTTCACCATCGTCACCGGCGAAGCACGCATAGAGCAGCAGCGCTGGGATGGTGGCAAACGCAGCAGATGAATCTGAGGAAGAGGGAGAGGAAAATGAGGGCGCACTGTTCAAAAAACCCAGTCCGGCGCCTTATATGGGGTTGCTTCCGAGTGACTGACTGGTAGGCCCGGACAATCCGGTCAAATCCCGCAACAGTCGCGCGCGCGATACATGGCGAAAAAGGTGGCACGGAGATCGAGGCATTCCTGCCTTATCCCATCCGAGTACCGCGGCCTCCTCCGCCTCGCGTGCTTCCCGAAATTCAGATCCCGCTAAATTCGCAAACTGCAGAGCAACTTGTCAGACTGGAGATTTCCTCCGATCTGTTGCTCGGAGATCTCCAAGTACAAAAAAGTCACTCGACTGATACAAAGAATGGATCAAGGCGACTGAAAAACAAGTTGGTGCCGTCACCTAAGGTCATTGATCCAGAACAAGACATACTCACAACACGAAAAATGGGTCGGAAGAGTTCTCAACTCCTTCCCCACTCCAACCTCGATCCATTCGGGGGCTAATGATGAAGCCATGTACCTAGGGTAGGGTCATGGACCTGTCCAAGATACACTCCCCAAGGACATCTCTAGAAGAAACTACCTTTCAGTCGACCTGGAAGGATTTCACTCGACGGACTCGAAGACACTCGACCATGAAGCCACTCACTCGACCACCAGGAGATCTAGAGTCACTCTGCACACAAACGGTCTGTTATTAAGTAGTCTTTATGGTCATCATACACTTTATGTATGGCGTTACCAGTAACGCCAGCTCTTAATGTACCTTAAACCCTGCATAACTGAGGGTCGGAGGGGTCTGGTGGACTCTATATAAGCCACCCCCCCTCCTCAGTGTAAAGGGTTCACACCCCTGTAACTCATACGCACATAATCCAGTCGACCGCCTCCGGGCTCCGAGACGTAGGGCTGTTACTTCCTCCGAGAAGGGCATGAACTCGTAAACATCTTGCGTATACAACTACTCCATATCAAGGATCTTGCCTCTCCATTCCTACCCCCCTATTCTACTGTCAGACTTAGAACCACGACAGGGGGGTGGCGAAACTGGGCAGCGGTGGCTCCGGGGCGGCGGCGGCGCTGCGGGAGGCGAGGCGGCGGCGGCGGCGCGGGACCGGCGGCGGCGGGCGGCTCAGGCGGCGGCGGTGCTAGGGTTTCGCGGGGCAGGCGGCTGGGCTGGCGAGGTCGGCCCCCCGGCTTATAAGGCCGGCCGGGCCAGGAGTCTGGGGCGGACACGGCCCGGTAGGTCGGTATCTTTTTTTTTAATAATTTAGCGCAGAAAAACAATTAAAAGAAAAACTAAACGGACTCCAAAAATCCCGAAATAAATTTTCCCTAACTTCTAAATTCAATCCGGACAAGTTGAACATTTATTTGGGGCCTAAATGCAATTTTGAAAAACGTGCATTTTTCCTAAATTCAAATAAAATAGCAATATACTCCAAAATAAAATCTTATTTGATTTTATTATCAAATCCTCAATATTCCTTTATTTTGGGAAAGTCATTTTATTCCCTCTCTCTTGTTTTTATTGTAGAAATAATTGAAGATAAAATAAATAAAATCAAATGATCCTATTTTTCAAAATTTGAGAAAACTCAAATATGAAAATAACGAGATCCCCAACTCTCTCCGTGGGTCCTTGAGTTGCGTAAGTTTTCTGGGATCGAGCCAAAATGCAATAAAATATGATATGCAATTGATGATCTATGTATAACATTCCAAATTGAAAATTTGGGATGTTACAAACCTACCCCCCCCCCTTAAGATGAATCTTGCCCTTGAGATTCGGGTTGGCTAGAAAATAGGTGAGGGTGGTCCTTCAACATATCTTCCTCTCGCTCCCAGGTGGCTTCATCCTCGGTATGGTGGCTCCACTGAACATTGTAAAACTTGATAACCTTGCTGTGGGTGACTCGACTGGCATAATCGAGAATCTTAACTGGCTTCTCCTCGTAGGTCAAATCATTATCCAACTGAATCGCTTCCAGCGGCACTGTATCTCTCACCGGTATATCAGCCATCTCTGCGTGGCACTTCTTCAACTAGGAAACGTGGAACACATCGTGAACTCCTGACAATCCTTCAGGCAATTCCAATTTGTAAGCAACTTCTCCCATACGCTCCAAAACTTTGTAGGGTCCCACAAAATGTGGTGCTAACTTTCCCTTAACTCCAAAGCGCTTAACTCCTCGAAGTGGAGATACAAGAAGATAAACTCTGTCTCCGACTTCATAAACTGTCTCCCTATGTTTAGAATCTGCATAGCTCTTTTGCTTGGACTGGGATACCTTGAGCCTATTGCGAATCAACTTCACCTTCTGTTCAGACTCTTTAATCAAATCTGGTCCAAACAACTGGCGGTCTCCAACTTCGTCCCACCACAATGGGGTCCTGCACCTCCTTCCATACAAGGCTTTGGAAGGGGCCATCTTCAAACGGGATTGATAACTGTTGTTGTAAGAAAACTCCGCATACGGTAAATTCTCATCCCAACTAGATCCATAATCTAGCGCACAAGCTCTCAGCATGTCCTCCAGAATCTGATTTACTCTCTCGGTCTGTCCATCTTTCTACGGATGAAAGGCTGTACTGAACTCTAGCCTGGTACCCAAAGTTTCGTGTAACTGATTCCAGAACATTGAGGTAAATTAGGTTCCTCTATCTGATACAATGCTCCTCAGAACTCCATGCACACATACGATCCTGGTCATGTATATCTTTGCCAACTTAGCACTGGTGTAAGTGGTCTTCACTGGGATGAAATGAGCTACCTTTGTCAAACGATCGACTACAACCCATATCGAGTCATAGCCTGAACGAGTCTTGGGCAATCCTGTGATAAAATCCATGCCTAACTTATCCCACTTCCATTCGGGTATCGACAATGGTTGTAGCAATCCTGCTGGCTTCTGATGCTCTGCCTTCACGCTCTGACATACATCACAAATTTCTACATACTCTGAAATATCCTTCTTCATTCTGGTCCACCAGAAAGTGCCCTTCAAATCTAGATACATCTTGGTATTTCCTGGGTGAATCAAGTACGGTGAATCATGGGCCTCTTGTAGAATCAACTTCTTGATCTCTAGGTCATTGGGCACATAAACGCGGTCTTCAAACCATAAAGTATCGTGCTCATCCTCACGAAATCCTTTAGCTTTTCCTTTACTCATCATCTCCTTTATTTCGTCAATCTCTTTGTCAGTCTTCTGAGCTTCTCTGATCTTATCCATCAAGGTCGACTGTATCTCCAATCCTGCAACATAGCCTCTTGGAACTATCTCCAAACATAGTTCACGAAGATCCTCAGCTAACTCCATTGGTAACTCGCCTGTCAAGAGTGTGTTGACATGGCTCTTGCGGCTCAACGCATCGGCTACTACGTTAGCCTTTCCGGGGTGATAATGCAATCTCATATCATAATCTTTGTTGAGCTCCAACCATATCCTTTGCCTGAGATTCAACTCCTTCTGTGTGAAGATGTACTTCAAGCTCTCGTGATCCGTGTATACCTCACAATGGTTTCCGATGAGAAAATGTCTCCATGTCTTCAAGGCATGCACTACTGCTGCTAACTCCAAATCGTGTGTAGCATAATTCAACTCATTGGGCTTAAGCTGCCGTCAAGCATATGAAACAACTCTTCCCTCTTGCATAAGCACTGCTCCAAGTCTTCGACGTGAAGCGTTGCAATACATCTCGTAATCCTTGCACTTGTCTGGCAAAATCAACACAGGTGATGTAACCAAACGTTTCTTCAACTCCTAGAAACTGGCCTCACATTCCTCGATCCATTTGAACTTGGTATCATTCTTTAACAACTCAGTCATGGGCTTCGCAATCTTCGAGAAATTCTCAATGAATCTCCGGTAGTATCCTGCGAGTCCAAGAAAACTCCGGATCTCTCCAACTGTTGTTGGGGCTTCCCAATTTGTCACAGTGACAACTTTGGTGGGGTCTACTGCTATTCCTTCTCCGGATATAACATGTCCGAGGAATCCAACTTCCTTCAACCAAAACTCACATTTGCTGAACTTGGCATATAATTGATGCTCTCGGAGCTTCCCAAGTACCAAACACAAATGCTCCTTATGCTCCTCTTCATTCTTCGAGTAGACCAAGATATCATCAATGAACACCACGACGAACTTATCCAGAAACTCCATAAACACCTTGCTCATCATGTTCATGAAATATGCAGGTGCGTTAGTCAGACTAAATGACATAATGGTATACTCATACAGCCCGTACCTGGTGGTAAAAGCTGTCTTAGGTATATCCTACTCTCGAATCTTCAATTGGTGGTATCCTGATCGCAGATCGATCTTGGAAAATACCTTAGCTCCTTGCAATTGGTCAAACAAATCATTGATCATCGCCAATGGGTACTTGTTCTTGATTGTCACTTCATTCAATCCTCGATAATCAACAACCATCCTTAAAGATCCATCCTTCTTCTCCACTAGAAGCACTGGTGATCCCCAAGGTGAAGAACTTGGGCGGATATATCCTTTATCCAGTAACTCCTTAATCTACTTCTTAATTTCCTCCAAATCTTGTGCAGGCATCCTATATGGTCTCTTAGATATTGGCCCGGTGCCTGGCAAAAGCTCAATCAAAAACTCAATGTCTCCATCTGGCGGCATGCCTGGCAACTCTTCTGGAAATACGTCAGGAAAATCCTTCATCACTGCTACTTCCTCCTGTACAACTCCTGATAAGGAATTTACTCGGGTCCTCTTCGGCTCATGCCGTGACACATACTTGATCCTTCTTCCTTCTGGGGTGGTAAGCAAAATAGACTTACTAGCACAATCGATGTTTCCTCCATACATCGATAGCCAATCCATACCCAGAATCACATCCCAGCCTTGCGATTCCAAAACTATCAAATCCAAAGGAAAAATATGTCTGCCTATGGCCAATGGTACTTGAAAACATCCTTGACTAGCCATATACTCCGCTCCTGGTGAGCTTACTAGCATAGGTGTTCTAAGAACTTTGGTAGGAAGTTTATACTTATCCACAAATCCCCTTGATATGTATGAATGTGATGCACTAGTATCAAAAAGAACGATTGCAGTAAATGACTTAACCAAAAACTTACCTATTACTGCATCTTGCTCGGCTTCAACCTCCTCCACACTAACGTGGTTCACCTATCCCTTGTTGAAAAGGTTCAGCTTCTTCCCAGAACTTACATTGCCATTTCCATTCTTCGCTTTTGGGCATTCAGTGGCATAATGTCTAGTCTTCTGGCATTTGTAGCAGGTGATGTGGCTCAGATCCCTCTTGGCTGGGGTTGATGGGTTGGTGCGGTTCTATCTATTGCTTCCTCCATTCCCATTACCATTCTTGGGGCCATTATGGTTGTGTGAACTACCTCCTCCATGGGTATGCTGAAAATGTCCTCCCGAATTCAGGGTAAAACGAGGCTTCTGCTGAGCTCCAGAATTTTACTTCCTTGTCCATACTTCCTCTTGCGGTTGTCAATCTGCTGCTGCTTCCCTTCAATTGAGAGCATGATCTACCAACTCCTGGTAGTTGTTGAAGGTTGCTACCATCAACTGCATGCTCAGCTCATCATTTAGTCCTTCCAAAAACTTCTCTTGCTTAGCTGCATCCGTAGCAATGTCATCTGGGGCATAACGTGCTAAATTACTGAAGTCATCCGTATACTGGCCAACTGTCCGTCCTCCTTAGCGCAAGTTGTGAAACTCACGCTTCTTCATGGCCATAGCTCTTGCTGAAACATGGGCAGTACGAAAAGCCTGCTGGAACTGATCCCATGTGACAGTGTCGATTGGATAAGTGGTTGTGAAATTCTCCCACCATGATGCCGCGGGTCCATCAAGCTGATGTGCGGCAAAGCGCACCTTCTCCGCATCTGTGCATCCTGCAGTGGTTAACACCCTTCCCATCTTGCGGAGCCAATCATCTGCAACTATCGGCTCGGTGCTACTGGAGAACACCGGTGGATTAAGCCTCAAGAAACGGGCTAAGTGATCAACAGGTGGTGGTGGTGGTGGGTTGTTGTTATTGTTGTTCCCCTGATTCTGATTCCGGACTAGGATCTGAAGGAAATATGCCCTAGAGGCAATAAAAAAGTTATTATTTATTTCCTCATATCATGATAAATGTTTATTATTCATGCTAGAATTGTATTAACCGGAAACATGATACATGTGTGAATACATAGACAAACTTAATGTCACTAGTATGCCTCTACTTGACTAGCTCATTAATCAAAGATGGTAATGTTTCCTAACCATAGACATGTGTTGTCATTTGATTAACGGGATCACATCATTAGGAGAATGATGTGATTGACTTGACCCATTCCGTTAGCTTAGCATTTGATCGTTTAGTATGTTGCTATTGCTTTCTTCATGACTTATACAAAGTTCCTACAACTATGAGATTATGCAACTCCCGTTTGCCGGAGGAACACTTTGTGTGGTAACAAACGTCACAACGTAACTGGGTGATTATAAAGGAGCTCTACAGGTGTCTCCAATGGTACATGTTGAGTTGGCGTATTTCGAGATTAGGTTTTGTCACTCCGATTGTCGGAGAGGTATCTCTGGGCCCTCTCGGTAATGCACATCACTATAAGCCTTGCAAGCAATGTGGCCAATGAGTTGGTTACGGAATGATGCATTATGTAACGAGTAAAGAGACTTGCCGGTAACGAGATTGAACTAGGTATTGGATACCGACGATCAAATCTTGGGCAAGTAACATACCGATGACAAAGGGAACAATGTATGTTGTTATGCGGTTTGACCGATAAAGATCTTCGTAGAATACGTAGGAGCCAATATGAACATCCAGGTTCCACTATTGGTTATTGACTAGAATCAGTTCTAGGTCATGTCTACATAGTTCTCGAACCCGTAGGGTCCGCACGCTTAACGTTACGATGACAGTTTTATTATGACTTTAAAAGTTTTGATGTACCGAAGGTTGTTCATAGTCCCGGATGTGATCACGGACATGACGAGGAGTCTCAAAATGGCCGAGACATAAAGATTGATATATTGGACGACTATATTCGGACACCGGAAGTGTTCCGGGTGTTTTCAGAGAAAACCGGAGTGCCGGAGGGGTTACCGGAAACCCCCGGGGAAGTATTGGGCCTTAGTGGGCCTGAGGGGAGAGAGAGGGCAGCAGCCCATGAGGTGGCGCGCCCCCTCCCATGAGGAGTCCGAATTGGACTAGGGGAGGGGGGCGCGGCCCCTCTTTCCCTCTCCCTCTCCCTCTCCCTCTCTTTCCTTCCCCCTTCTCTCTTCCTAGTTGGACTAGGAAAGGGGAGTCCTACTCCTACTAGGAGGAGGACTCCCCTCTCCTTGGCGCGCCCCAATGGCCGGCCGGCCTCCCTCCCTTGCTCCTTTATATACGGGGGCAGGGGGGCACCTCTAAACACACAAGTTGATCTTCGTGATCGTTCCTTAGCCATGTGCGGTGCCCCCGTCCACCATATTCCACCTCGGTCATATCGTTACGGTGCTTAGGCGAAGCCCTGCGTCGGTAGAACATCATCATCGTCACCACGCCGTTGTGCTGAAGGAACTCATCCCCGACACCCTCTTGGATCGGAGTCCGGGGATCGTCATCGAGCTGAACGTGTGCTGGACTCGGAGGTGCCGTACGTTCGGTACTTGGATCAATCGGATCGCGAAGATGTACGACTACATCAACCGCGTTGTCATAACGCTTCCGCTTACGGTCTACGAGGGTACATGGACAACACTCTCCCCTCTCGTTGCTATGCATCACCATGATCCTTGCGTGTGTGTAGGAATTTTTTTGAAATTACTACGTTCCCCAACAGTGGCATCCGAGCCTGGTTTTATGCGTAGATGTCATATGCACGAATAGAACACAAGTGAGTTATGGGCGATACAAGTCATACTGCTTACCAGCATGTCATACTTTGGTTCAGCGGTATTGTGAGATTAAGCGGCCCGGACCGACATTACGCGTACATTTATGCGAGACTGGTTTCACCGTTACAAGCACTCGTGCTTAAAGGTGATTGGCGGGTGTCTGTCTCTCTCACTTTAGTTGAACCGAGTGTGGCTATGCCCGGTCCTTGCGAAGGTTAAAACAGCACTAACTTGACGAACTATCGTTGTGGTTTTGATGCGTAGGTAAGAACGGTTCTTGCTCAGCCCGTAGCAGCCACGTAAAATTTGCAACAACAAAGTAGAGGACGTCTAACTTGTTTTGCAGGGCATGTTGTGATGTGATATGGTCAAAACATGATGCTATATTTTATTGTATGAGATGATCATGTTTTGTAACCGAAGTTATCAGCAACTGGCAGGAGCCATATGGTTGTCGCTTTATTGTATGAAATGCAAACACCCTGTAATTGCTTTACTTTATCACTAAGTGGTAGCGATAGTCGCAGAAGCAATAGATGGCGTAACGACAATGATGCTACGATGGAGATCAAGGTGTCGCGCCAGTGACGATGGTGATCACGATGGTGCTTCAGAGATGGAGATCACAAGCACAAGATGATGATGTCCATATCATATCACTTATATTGATTGCATGGGATGTTTATCCTTTATGCATCTTATCTTGCTTTGATTGACGGTAGCATTTTAAGATGATCTCTCACTAATTATCAAGAAGTGTTCTCCCTGAGTATGCACCGTTGCGAAAGTTCTTCGTGCTGAGACACCAGGTGATGATCGGGTGTGATAGGCTCTACGTTCAAATACAACGGGTGCAAAACAGTTGCACACGCAGAATACTCAGGTTAAACTTGACGATCCTAGCATATACAGATATGGCCTTGGAACACGGAGACTGAAAGGTCGAACGTGAATCATATAGTAGATATGATCAACATAGTGATGTTCACCATTGAAACTACTCCATCTCATGTGATGATTGGACATGGTTTAGTTAATTTGGATCATGTGATCACTTAGATAACTAGAGAGATGTCTTTCTAAGTGGGAGTTCTTAAGTAATATGATTAACTAAACTTAAATTTATTATGAACTTAGTACCTGATAGTATTTTGCTTGTCTGTGTTTGTTGTAGATAGATGGCTTGTGTTGTTGTTCCGTTGAATTTTAATGCGTTCCTTGAGAAAGCAAAGTTGAAAGATGATGGTAGCAATTACATGGACTGGGTCCATAACCTGAGGATTATCCTCATTGCTGCACAGAAGAATTACATCCTGGAAGCACTACTGGGTGCCAGGCCTGCTGCAGATGCAATTGACGATGTTAAGAACGTCTGGCAGAGCAAAACTGATGACTACTCGATAGTTCAGTGTGCCATGCTTTACGGCTTGGAACTGGGTCTTCAACGATGTTTTGAACGTCATGGAGCATATGAGATGTTCCAGGAGTTGAAGTTAATATTTCAAGCAAATGCCCGGATTGAGAGATATGAAGTCTCCAATAAGTTCTATAGCTGTAAGATGGAGGAGAATAGTTCTGTCAGTGAACATATACTCAAAATGTTTGGGTATATTAATCACTTGATTCAACTGGGAGTTAATCTTCCTGATGATAGTGTCATTGACAGAATTCTTCAATCACTACCACCAAGCTACAAGAGCTTCGTGATGAACTATAATATGCAAGGGATGGACAAGACTATTCCTGAGCTCTTAGCAATGCTAAAGGCCACGGAGGTAGAAATCAAGAAGGAGCATCAAGTGTTGATGGTCAATAAGACCACCAGTTTTAAGAAAAAGGGCAAAGGGAAGAAGAAGGGGAACTTCAAGAAGAACAGCAAACAAGTTGCTGCTCAAGACAAGAAACCCAAGTTTGGACCTAAGCCTGAGACTGAGTGCTTCTACTGCAAGAAGACTGGACACTGGAAGCGGAACTGCCCCAAGTATTTGGCGGATAAGAAGGATGGCAAAGTGAACAAAGGTATATGTGATATACATGTTATTGATGTTTACTTTACTAATGCTCGCAGTAGCACCTAGGTATTTGATACTGGTTCTGTTGCTAATATTTGCAACTCGAAACAGGGACTACGGATTAAGCGAAGATCAGCTAAGGACGAGGTGACGATTCGTGTGGGAAATGGTTCCAAAGTCGATGAGATCGCGGTCGGCACGCTACCTCTACATCTACCATCGGGACTAGTTTTAGACCTAAATAATTGTTATTTGGTGCCAGCGTTGAGCATGAACATTATATCTGGATCTTGTTTGATGCGAGACGGTTATTCATTTAAATTAGAGAATAATGGTTGTTCTATTTATATGAGTAATATCTTTTATGGTCATGCACCCTTGGAGAGTTGTCTATTTTTATTGATTCTCGATAGTAGTGATACACATATTCATAATGTTGAAGCCAAAAGATGCAGAGTTGATAATGATAGTGCAACTTATTTGTGGCACTGCCGTTTAGGTCATATCGGTGTAAAGCGCATGAAGAAACTCCATACTAATGGACTTTTGGAATCACTTGATTATGAATCACTTGGTACTTGCGAACCGTGCATCATGGGCAAGATGACTAAAACGCCGTTCTCTGGAACTATGGAGCGAGCAACTGATTTATTGGAAATAATACATACTAATGTATGTGGTCCAGTGAATATTGAAGCTCGCGGCAGGTGTCATTATTTTCTCACCTTCACAGATGATTTGAGCAGATATGGGTATATCTACTTGATGAAACACAAGTCTGAAACATTTGAAAAGTTCAAAGAATTTCAGAGTGAAGCGGAAAATCATCGTAACAAGAAAATAAAATTTCTACGATCTGATCGTGGAGGAGAATATTTGAGTTACGAGTTTGGTCTACATTTGAAACAATGTGGAATAGTTTCGCAACTCACGCCACCCGGAACACCACAACGAAATGGTGTGTCCGAACGTCGTAATCGTACTTTACTAGATATGGTGCGATCTATGATGTCTCTTACTGATTTACCGCTATCGTTTTGGGGTTATGCTTTAGAGACGGCCACATTCACGTTAAATAGGGCACCATCAAAATCCGTTGAGACGACGCCTTATGAACTATTGTTTGGCAAGAAACCAAAGTTGTCATTTCGTAAAGTTTGGGGCTGCGATGCTTATGTGAAGAAACTTCAACCAGATAAGCTCGAACCCAAATCGGAGAAATGTGTTTTCATAGGATACCCAAAAGAGACTATTGGGTACACCTTCTATCACAAATCTGAAGGCAAGATTTTCGTTGCTAAATTCGGATCCTTTCTAGAGAAGGAGTTTCTCTCGAAAGAAGTGAGTGGGAGGAAAGTAGGACTTGATGAGGTAACTGTACCTGCTCCCTTATTGGAAAGTAGTTCATCACAAGAACCGGTTCCTGTGACAACTACACCAATCAGTGAGGAAGCTAATGATATTGATCATGAAACTTCAGATCAAGTTACTACTGAACCTCGTAGGTCTACCAGAGTAAGATCCGCACCAGAGTGGTACGGTAATCCTATTCTGGAAGTCATGTTACTTGACCATGGTGAACCTACGAACTATGAGGAAGCGATGATGAGCCCAGATTCCGCAAGATGGCTTGAAGCCATGAAATCTGACATGGGATCCATGTATGAAAACAAAGTATGGACTTTGGTTGACTTGCCCGATGATCGGCAAGCCATCGAGAATAAATGGATCTTCAAGAAGAAGACTGACGGTGATGGTAATGTAACTGTCTACAAAGCTCGACTTGTTGCGAAAGGTTTTCGACAAGTTCAAGGGGTTGACTACGATGAGACTTTCTCACCCGTAGCGATTCTTAAGTCTGTCCGAATCATGTTAGCAATTGCCGCATTTTATGATTATGAAATTTGGCAAATGGATGTCAAAACTGCATTCCTGAATGGATTTCTGGAAGAAGAGTTGTATATGATGCAACCAGAAGGTTTGGTCGATCCAAAAGGTGCTAACAAAGTGTGCAAACTCCAGCGATCCATTTATGGACTGGTGCAAGCATCTCGGAGTTGGAATAAACGCTTTGATAGTGTGATCAAAGCATATGGTTTTATACAGACTTTTGGAGAAGCCTGTATTTACAAGAAAGTGAGTGGGAGCTCTGTAGCATTTATGATATTATATGTAGATGACATATTGTTAATTGGAAATGATATAGAATTTCTGGATAGCATAAAGGGATACTTGAATAAAAGTTTTTCAATGAAAGACCTCGGTGAAGTTGCTTACATATTGGGCATCAAGATCTATAGAGATAGATCAAGACGCTTAATTGGACTTTCACAAAGCACATACCTTGATAAAGTTTTGAAAAAGTTCAAAATGGATCAGGTAAAGAAAGGGTTCTTGCCTGTATTACAAGGTGTGAAGTTGGGTCAGACTCAATGCCCGACCACAGCAGAAGATAGAGAGAAAATGAAAGATGTTCCCTATGCTTCAGCCATAGGCTCTATCATGTATGCAATGTTGTGTACCAGACCTGATGTATGCTTAGCAATAAGTTTAGCAGGGAGGTACCAAAGTAATCCAGGAGTGGATCACTGGACAGTGGTCAAGAACATCCTGAAATACCTGAAAAGGACTAAGGATATGTTTCTTGTTTATGGAGGTGACAAAGAGCTAGTCGTAAATGGTTACATTAATGCAAGCTTTGACACTGATCCGGACGATTCTAAATCGCAAACCGGATACATGTTTTTATTAAACAGTGGAGCTATAAGTTGGTGCAGTTCTAAACAAAGCGTCATGGCGGGATCTACATGCGAAGCGGAGTACATTGCTGCTTCGGAAGCAGCAAATGAAGGAGTCTGGATGAAGGAGTTCATTTCCGATCTAGGTGTCATACCTAGTGCATCAGGACCAATGAAGATCTTCTGTGACAATACTGGTGCAATTGCCTTGGCAAAGGAATCCAGATTTCACAAGAGGACCAAGCACATCAAGAGACGCTTCAATTCCATCCGGGACCAAGTCCAGGTGGGAGACATAGAGATTTGCAAGATACATACGGATCTGAATGTTGCAGACCCGTTGACTAAGCCTCTTCCATGAGCAAAACATGATCAGCACCAAGACTCCATGGGTGTTAGAATCATTACTGTGTAATCTAGATTATTGACTCTAGTGCAAGTGGGAGACTGAAGGAAATATGCCCTAGAGGCAATAATAAAGTTATTATTTATTTCCTCATATCATGATAAATGTTTATTATTCATGCTAGAATTGTATTAACCGGAAACATGATACATGTGTGAATACATAGACAAACTTAATGTCACTAGTATGCCTCTACTTGACTAGCTCATTAATCAAAGATGGTTATGTTTCCTAACCATAGACATGTGTTGTCATTTGATTAACGGGATCACATCATTAGGAGAATGATGTGATTGACTTGACCCATTCCGTTAGCTTAGCATTTGATCGTTTAGTATGTTGCTATTGCTTTCTTCATGACTTATACAAAGTTCCTACAACTATGAGATTATGCAACTCCCGTTTATCGGAGGAACACTTTGTGTGCTAACAAACGTCACAACGTAACTGGGTGATTATAAAGGATCTCTACAGGTGTCTCCAATGGTACATGTCGAGTTGGCGTATTTCGAGATTAGGTTTTATCACTCCGATTGTCGGAGAGGTATCTCTGGGCCCTCTCGGTAATGCACATCACTATAAGCCTTACAAGCAATGTAGACAATGAGTTGGTTACAGAATGATGCATTATGTAACGAGTAAAGAGACTTGCCGGTAACGAGATTGAACTAGGTATTGGATACCGACGATCAAATCTCGGGCAAGTAACATACCGATGACAAAGGGAACAGCGTATGTTGTTATGAGGTTTGACAGATAAAGATCTTCATAGAATATGTTGGAGCCAATATGAACATCCAGGTTCCACAATTGGTTCTTGACCAAAATCAGTTCTAGGTCATGTCTACATAGTTCTCGAACCCTAGGGTCCGCACGCTTAACGTTACTATGACAGTTTTATTATGAGTTTATAAATTTTGATGTACCGAAGGTTGTTCGGAGTCCCGGATGTGATCACGGACATGACGAGGAGTCTCGAAATGGTCGAGACATAAAGATTGATATATTGGACGACTATATTCGGACAAAGGAACTGTTCCGGGTGTTTTCCGAGAAAACTGGAGTGCCGGAGGGGTTACCGGAAACCCCCGGGGAAGTATTGGGCCTTAGTGGGCCTGAGGGGAGAGAGAGGGCAGCAGCCCCAGGGGTGGCGCGCCCCCTCCCATGAGGAGTCCGAATTGTACTAGGGGAGGGGGCGCGGCCCCTCTTTCCCTCTCCCTCTCCCTCTCTTTCCTTCCCCCTTCTCTCTTCCTAGTTGGACTAGGAAAGGGGAGTCCTACTCCTACTAGGAGGAGGACTCCCCCCCTCCTTGGCGCGCCCCAAGGGCTGGCCGACCTCCCCCCTTGCTCCTTTATATACGGGGGCAGGGGGCACCTCTAGACACACAAGTTGATCTTCGTGATCATTCCTTAGCCGTGTGCGGTGCCTCGCTCCACCATATTCCACCTCGGTCATATTGTTGCGGTGCTTAGGCGAAGCCCTGCGTCGGTAGAACATCATCATCGTCACCATGCCATCGTGCTGACAGAACTCATCCCCGACACCCTTCTGGATCAGAGTCCGGGGATCATCATCGAGCTGAACGTGTGCTGAACTCGGAGGTGCCGTACGTTCGGTACTTGGATCGGTCGGATCGTGAAGACGTACGACTACATCAACCGCGTTGTCATAACGCTTCCATTTACGGTCTATGAGGGTATGTGGACAGTACTCTCCCCTATCATTGCTATGCATCACCATGATCCTTGCGTGTGCGTAGGAATTTTTTTGAAATTACTACGTTCCCCAACAGGATCTGCATTAATGCATTCTGCTGTTGGATCAACTGAGTGAGCTCCAGTGGGAAAGCAATTCCATTGTCACATCTCGGAGGCATCTGAGGGTTTAGAAAAAGATGAGAATATAGAATAGAATGAGGTCTATAGAGAAAACACTACCCATATGCAGATCAGACAAATGCAAACAATATCACTTCAATCATTTCAAACAAGGTCTTACAACGGTCTAACTATCGTTATAAAAGTGCTCGGACTATACTATATACATGGGGGAATTCTACTACTGTTATGGTGGTCAACTAGAAAAACTGCTCGGTCGAAGACTCCATGATATCTGCTCCAGCTTCATCAACAAAGTCATCATCACTATCATCTGGATCCGAGTCGGTGTCGTCGATGATGATGTAGTTCTCCGGGCAAGTGCAGTCGTCGTCTTCTCCTCTAGTCGCGGGAAATCCCATAAATACTTTTAACTTCTTCATTAGGTCTTCATTCTTCTTCATGAGTGTCGTCATTTCCTCCTCATAACCATCACATGTAGACATGAGTTCTTCTTCCAGCTCCGTGATCTTGGTCAATGCCTTCTTCAGATCTATCATGCCTGCGCACATCTGGTTCTCCTGGCGACGAATGTGCTAGTTTAACTCCTGGATGAAAGCAGCAATTGATCTATCCTTCCTGGTGTTGATCATCTCCCATTGCTCATCTCGGCGCCCACAAATCTGGTAGATAGTATCCTTGAGATCCTTGTGGTAAACTTCTCCAATGCGTCCCATGGTGATGTGGGCTGCCATGCTCTTTCCTAGACTCCAGGTTGGTGCATCAAAGGAAAACTCTATGGGCTCAGTGACGGGCATGAACGTCCTTCCTGGAACTTGAACTTGAATCATCCAACGCTCCTCTTCTGGTAAAGTGGCGATGTAGGTCCCGGTGAAGCTTGGTACTCCAATGTTCAGGTATCTAGTGACTTCCTTCAAGTTGCGTCCAAAAGGTGTATCTTCATCCGGTTGCGTAAACTTGTACCATGCATCAGCCATCCTAAAAGATTAGAAAAGATGAGGAGTCAGAACTGAGAAGAGAGTACTGATCTAGGGCTTTAGCTTAGTGGTCATGTCCTACAGTCAGCGTGTGCTCTGATACCATCTTGTAGCGACCAGACCTCAAACAGTCTGATCTCTGTGCATCAGTGTCATCCCTGGATCGGTAATGCTGACACGCACAGTACTCGAAGGATTTATAACAGAGTAGCAATCACACACTTATTAAATCGAATGTCTCAAAAGAGAAGTAATTACAAATAAATATGGCTTAAGGCCATCTATATAACGATAACAGCAGAAGGCTTCGAAGATAAGCGAGTCCATCAACTCCAACGGCATCACTGAGTATAAGATCACAACCTAAGGCACCTTACTCGTCGTCTCAAAAGTCTGCAACATGAACGTTGCAGCCCGAAAACGGGTCAGCACATGGAATATGCTGGCAATGTAACACATAGAGAGTAACGAACAGAATAATGCTATACTACATGCATATATGGCTGGTGGAAAGCTCTATGGTTACAGTTTTGCATAAAGCCAATTTTTCCCTACTGCAAAGGAATAATTTTTTATTTAACTATCATGGTGGTTGTTAAACATTGAGAAGGGTACTCCAACTCAATCCCAATTAAGCATCATCATTAACCCAACAAAATTAATTTAAAGTAACATGATGTGATTCACATGATAATCCAGGTACTAGATACTCAAAACATCCATAACCGGGGACACGGCTAACCATAATTAGTTTATACACTCTACAGAGGTTTGCACACTTTTCCCCACAAGACTCGATCTCCTCCATTGGATTTCTCGCACTACAGGGTGTTTGAGAAACGGATGACCGAGACACAGTCTTTCAGAAGCATAAACTCCCTACTCCGGGTAGACAGTTACACCTACTTTCCCCTACATCTGCTAGTCTACCTCTTCAAGAGTTCACACAACTTAATCAACTATGCTAGAGCCCATAATAGCTTGTGGCTGCACACGGAAGTTTCTAGCATGAATAAATCTCATGATCCCTTTGAGCCTGGGTGGCGGTCCATAGAAGAATCACACGGTACCCCGGGATTTCCAAAAATACAGACAACACTGGGTTCCCCAGGTGCCTCAATCCACCCAGATGTGAGTTTAAGTTGCCACCTTAAGTAAACCACTAAATACAATCTCACATCTGTCATGAATACACTCACCCAATCCACGTCTACTAGCATAGCATAGCAACATAAGCAAACGTAGAAGTAACTCCCAAAGGTTTGACAATAAAACAGGTAATAGGTACTACCTCATCTACATCCCAGAACCCACATGTTAATCAGATCCTAATCATGCATTTGTTTCAGGATTGATCTAATGCAATAAATCTGGGTAGTAAAAGAGGTATGATCAAAGTGTTACTTGTCTTGCTGATCATCCATGAAACCTAGAGATTCGAAGTAGCAAGCGGCGCACTCCGGGTACTCTATCGCAAACAAACAAGCATAAAATAACCACTCATCTAATGCATAGGTAAAACTCAAATAAGAGATCTAACCAGAAAGTTCAACTTAAGAACTCCGGTTTGCAAAAAGAATCAAATCAGACGAAGGAACGAAAATCAAACGGCGAAAGAAACAAGCTTCGTTTACTAATCTGGACCTAAGTCAAATTTCACAGTTGCAAAAACTTGTTTGAGTAGGTTAAAGGGAAAGAGGGTTTCAAGACGAAACTCTAGGCGCTTGAATCGCCTGATTCCGATAAACGGGCGAAAAGTTATGCTAAAACGAAAATCGGATCAGAAATCGCGATCAGAAATAATCGTGGAAAATCCGAGAAAAAGAAAAACGGACAAACAGGCTAACGAACGAAGGTTCGTTGTCTGCGGTTAAACGACGAAAACCATTCGTTAAAACGAACGAACGAACGGGTGTTCGCTAAATAACTAAACCAAAGAAAAAAATAAACCGATCTAAAAAAATAAACCGCGGTTTTAAAAAAAACGGGCGGTTTCCTAAAGAAAACCGCTGGCAGCGGGCAACTAACTCCGGCGAGGTGGGGCGACGTCGGCGAGGAGATCCGGCCGCGGGGCGGCGGTACAGGGCGGCGGCGACGCATCGGGGAGGCGAGGCGACGGCGGCGGCGCGGGACCGGCGACCGCGGGGCGGCTCGGGCGGCAGCGACGCTAGGGTTTCGCAGGGCAGGTGGCTGGGCTGGCGGGGTCGCCCCCCCGGCTTATAAGGCCGGCCGAGCCATGAGTCCGGGGCGGACACGGCCCGGTAGGTCGGTATCTTTTTTTAAAAATAATTTCACGCAGAAAAACAATTAAAAGAAATACTAAACGGACTACAAAAATCCTGAAATAAATTTTTCCTGACTTCTAAAATCAAGCCAGACAAGATGAACATTTATTTGGGGCCTAAATGCAATTTTAAGAAACGCGCATTTTTCCTAAATTCAAATAAAATAGCAATAAACTCCAAAATAAAATCTTATTTGATTTTATTATCAAATCCTCAATATTCCTTTATTTTGGGAAAGTCATTTTATTCCCTCTCTCTTATTTTTATTGTAGAAATAATTGAAGATAAAATAAAATCAAATGATCCTATTTTCAAAATTTGAGAAAACTCAAATATGAAAATAACGAAATCCCCAACTCTCTCCGTGGGTCCTTGAGTTGCGTAGGTTTTCTGGGATCGAGCCAAAATGCAATAAAATATGATATGCAATTGATGATCTATGTATAACATTCCAAATTGAAAATTTGGGATGTTACATAGAGATACTACTTGTGCTTCCAAATATCCATAAACCCAGTTTTGCCATGAGAGTCCACCATACCTACCTATGGATTGAGTAAGATCCTTCAAGTAAGTTGTCATGTTCCAGGCAATAAAAATTGCCATCTAAATATGTATGACTTATTACTGCAGAGAAAATAAGCTTTGTACGATCTTGTTGTGGAAGTAATAAAAGCGACGAACTTCATAATAAAGGTCCACATACAAGGGGCAATATAAAGTGATATTCTTTTGCATTAAGATTTTGTGCATCCAACCCTAAACGCACATGATAACCTCTGCTTCCCTCTGCGAAGGGCCTATCTTTTACTTTATGTTTTTACTTTATGCTTGAGTCAAGGTGATCCTCACCTTTCCCTTTTTCATTTTATCCTTTGGCAAGCTCCTCATGTTTGAAAGATCATGACATATATATCCAATTGGATATAAGTTAACATGGGCTATTATTGTTGACATCACCTAAAGGTGAATACGTTGGGAGACAACACAATAAGCCCCTATCTTTCTCAGTGTCCGGCTGAAACTTCATAACCATAAGTATTGCGTGAGTGTTAGCAATTGTAAAAGACTACAAGATAGTTGAGTATGTGAACTTGGTGAAAAGCTCTATTGTTGACTCTTTCTGATGTTGTGATAAATTGCAATTGCTTCAACGACTGAGATTATAGTTTGTTAGTTCTCAATAAAGTTTTTGAACCATACTTGACATTGTGAATTGATTGTTACTTGAGCATAAGAAATCATATGATAAAATCTATATATGTTGCTGTTATAAGAATGATCATGATGCCCTCATGTCTGTATTTTATTTTTATCGACACCTCTATCTCTAAACATGTGGACATATTTTTTTGATATCGGCTTCCGCTTGAGGACAAGCGAGGTCTAAGCTTCGGGGAGTTGATACGTCCATTTTGCATCATGCTTTTATATCAATATTTATTGCATTATGGGCTGTTATTACACATTATATCTCAACTTATGGCTATTCTCTCTTATTTTAAAAGGTTTATCATGAAGAGGGGGAATGCCGGCAGCTGAAATTCTGGCTAGAAAAGGAGCAAACATTGAAACCTATTCTGCACTGCTCCAAAAATCCTGAAACTCCACGAAACCTATTTTTGGAATTAATAAGAATTATTGAGCGGAAGAAATACATCAGGGGGCCCACACCCTGTCCAGGAGGGTGGGGGCGCGCCCACCCCTACTGAGCGCACCCCCTATCTCCTGAGCCCCCTGGTGGCCCCCGGTGTCCATCTTCTGCTATATGAGGGATTTTACCCTGGAAAAAAATCATGGGCAAGCTTACGAGACGAAACTCCGCCGCCACGAGGCGGAACCTCGGCGGAACCAATCTAGGGCTCCGGCGGAGCTGTTCTGCCGGGGACACTTCCCTCCGGGAGGGGGAAATCATCACCAACGTCATCACCAACGATCCTCTCATCGGGAGGGTGTCAATCTCCATCAACATCTTCACCAGCACCATCTCCTCTCAAAACCCTAGTTCATCTCTTGTATCCAATCTTGTATCAAAACCACAAATTGGTACCTGTGGATTGCTAGTAGTGTTGATTACTCCTTGTAGTTGATGCTAGTTGGTTCACTTGGTGGAAGATCATATGTTCAGATCCCTAATGCATATTACTACTCCTCTGATTATGAACATGAATATGCTTTGTGAGTAGTTACGTTTGTTCCTGAGGACATGGGTGAAGTCTTGCTATTTGTAGTCATGTGAATTTGGTATTCGTTCGATATTTTGATGAGATGTATGTTGTCTTTTCCTCTAGTGGTGTTATGTGAACATCGACTACATGACACTTCACCATTATTTGGGCCTAGAGAAAGGCATTGGGAAGTAATAAGTAGATGATGGGTTGCTAGAGTGACAGAAGCTTAAACCCGAGTTTATGCGTTGCTTCGTTAGGGGCTGATTTGGATCCATACGTTTAATGATGTGGTTAGGTTTACCTTAATACTTCTTTTGTAGTTGCGGACACTTGCACTAGGGGTTAATCAGGTGTTTCCGAAGGTACATGTTGGGTTCGCATAATTCGAGATTAGGTTTTGTCACTCCGATTGTCGGAGAGGTATCTCTAGGCCCTCTCGGTAATACTCATCACCTAAGCCTTGCAAGCATTGTAACTAATGAGTTAGTTATAAGATGATGTGTTACAGAACGAGTAAAGAGACTTGCCGGTAACGAGATTGAACTAGGTATTGGATACCGACGATCAAATCTCGGGCAAGTAACATACCGATGACAAAGGGAACAACGTATGTTGTTATGCGGTTTGACCGATAAAGATCTTCGTAGAATATGTAGGAACCAATATGGGCATCCAGGTTCCGCTATTTGTTATTGACCGAGAATGGTTCTAGGTCATGTCTACATAGTTCTCGAACCCGTAGGGTCCGCACGCTTAATGTTACAATGATAGTTTTATTATGAGTTTATAAGTTTTGATGTACCGAAGTTTGTTCGGAGTCCCGGATGTGATCACGGACATGACGAGGAGTCTCGAAATGGTCGATACATAAAGATTGGTATATTGGAAGCCTATGTTTGGACATCGGAAAGGTTCCGGGTGAAATCGGGATTTTACCGGAACACCGGGGGGTTACCGGAACCCTCCCGGGGGTTAATGGGCCTTAGTGGGCCATGAGGGAGAAGAGGAGGGCCGGCCAGGGCAGGCCGCGCGCGCCCTCCCCCCCTAGTCTGAATAGGACAAGGAAGGGGGGGCGGCGCCCCCCTTTCCTCTTTCCCCTCCCCCCTTTCCTTCTCCACCAAGGCAAGAGGGGGGATTCCTACTCCCGGTGGGAGAAGGACTCCTCCAGGCACACCCCAAGGGGGCCGGCCGCACCTCCCCCTCCCTCCTTTATATACAGGGGCAGGGGGGCACCCCATAACACACAAGTTGATCTATGGATCGTCCCTTAGCCGTGTGCGGTGCCCCCCTCCACCATATTCCACCTCGGTCATATCGTCGCGGAGTTTAGGCGAAGCCCTGCGCTGGTAGAACATCATCATCGTCACCACACCTTCGTGCTGACGGAACTCATCCCCGAAGCTTTGCTGGATCGGAGCCCGGGGATCGTCATCAAGCTGAACGTGTGCTGAACTCGGAGGTGCCGTACGTTCGATGCTTGGATCGGTCGGATTGTGAAGACGTACGACTACATCAACCGCGTTGTCATAACGCTTCCGCTTACGGTCTACGAGGGTACCTGGACGAACACTCTCCCCTCTCGTTGTTATGCCATCACCATGATCTTGCATGTGCGTAGGAATTTTTTTGAAATTACTACGTTCCCCAACAATATGGTGAATGGAAACCCACCATCAAAGTCAAGATAAAAAATTATGAGTGCAATGCTTTATGTGATTTGGGTGCTAGTGTTCACAATTCCAAATCTCTATGTGATGTGCTAGGTTTCACCAATATGGAGGAATGTTCTTTTAATTTGCACTTGGCAGATTCTACTATTAAAAAGCCTTTGGAAAGAATTAATGGTGTTCTTATTCTTCCAAATAGGAATTACATGCCCATATATTTTATTGTTCCTAATATTGATTGCAATCCCTCTTGTCCCATATTACTTGGTAGACCGTTTTCACGAACTATAGGTGTCGTGCTTGATATGAAAGAAGGGAATATTAAATTTTAGTTTCCATTAAGAAAGGGTATGGAACACTTCCCTATAACTGTAATTAAGCAACCATATGAATCAATCATGAGGGAAACTTATGGAGCAAAAACTAAAGATGACAATACTTGAATCTATGCATTATGCCTAGCTAGGGGCGTAAAACAATAGCGCTTGTTGGGAGGCAACCCAATAGCTATCTTTGAAATTTTTGTTTTTCTTTCTGTTCTTCAATTAATTTACAATTGTGCTTGTGCAATGATTGTGTTTTTATGTTTTAATTAGTGTTTGTGCCAAGTAAAGTCTTTGGGATGATTTGGGTTATAGTTGATTTAATTTTGTGCATTAACAGAAACTTTTTCATCCAGTAGTAGAATTGTTTAAATTCACTGGAGCGTGATGCAATTCTGAATTTTTTACACATGATTGATATAGAAAGTTCCCACGTTGTCCTAATTTTTCAAAATTTTGGAGTTATAAAACTATGGTTAAAGTTCAGATTACTACGGCTTATTTTGATGAATCTATGGATTATATCGGGGGCTATAAGCCATGGTAAAGTTAGAATGCAGTAGCTATAATGCAATAATGAAATATGAATGGGTTTGCAACAATACTTAAAGTGGTGATTTGCTTTATTATACTAACGGATCTCACGAAGGTTTTGTTAAGTTTTGTGCGATTGGAGTTTTCAAGTTTTGGGTGAGATCATGATGGATGAAGGTTTTGTGAAGTTTACCCACTTTATGCTATTTTCTTGAGAGAAACCTCTAGTGAAACCTCTAGTGAAAACTATGGCCCCCGGATCATATATTAAAACAAAAAATACCTTGTTGCAATTTTATTTTATTTATTTTATTTTGTGTTTTAGTTAGATATATTTATCAAATCTCATATAAGTTAATCTATCTCAATACCGATCGACAACCCCTTTACGCATTGGGTTGAAGTATTTGTTGTTTGTGTGCAGGTGATGTTTACGTAGTGCTGCCTGGATCTTCTATTGGATTGATAACCTTGGTTTCATAACTGAGGAAAATACTTACCTCTGTTGTGCTACATCATCCCCTCCTCTTCAGTGAAATACCAACGCAGATTACAAGCATCAGCCTTCTGCCGGTGCCGCTGCCGGTCTTCCTCGTCTCCTATGGTCTTCGGGCCATGTAGGCGTGGTGGAGCCTGGCCCTTGCCGGCGGGAGGGTTTCGTTTTTTCATGCTCTTTTGAGTTTTGTTAGGGTTTGTGTCCTGCTCAGACAGGCGAGGCGGCTGCGGCTCTCTGAAGACGGAATAAGGTTTTCCCCGCCTTGTCCCTGTTTCGGTGGTGTTTCTAGCATCATCGAAGGGTGTGTGGAGATTTGTCTCCGGCGGATCCTGCGGGATTTGGTCGGTGTTTGTCTTCGGTAGATCCACGTGGATCTTGTCTTCGTTCGTCTGTGTTTGTGTGTCCACAGGTTCGATCCTTTCGATCTACGCTTCTCTTTATTGGCAGCGGTTGCTGTTCTGGTGCGTTGATCCTATGGGGCCTTAGCACGAAGACTTCCCGACTGTCTACTACAACAAGATTTGTCCGGCTCCGATTGGGGGGGGGGGGGGGGGCAGAGATGGTGGCGCGCCTTCGGCTCGCTCCAGTGATAGTAGTTGTCGCTAGGTGAACTAGAACCTAGATGTATTTTTTACTTCTAGTGTTCTTTGTACTACCTTAACGGATAGGTTGGAAGTTATCCTCGCAAAGAAAAAAACAGAGTGAAGTGGATTGAAACATTGCAATTTAAATATGTTGAAACGTATCCATGATTGTTCATGTTCTATTGATATTGGCGTCGGGAGTCCAAATATAAAAGAAGTTTCAGAAACAAAACTATATTTCCCAATATATGAATGGTTTAAATGATCAAAGAGAAAATAAAAGGATGAATTTATTAGGTGGGAGAGGAGAGAGGGTGAACGTGTCATATCATGTATTTGAGTCAGAAAAAGAAAGAGATGAGACCATGCATGCATCTTATCTCTGCACATGATGGGACCTAGTGAACAAAAATACCAAGTTACCAACACACAAACTCAGGAAAGAAACGAATGCAAACAAAGGTGGCACTGGGATTGGTGGCGTTATCTTATTGGCTGATGGGTTGCCGATAGGTAGCGTTATTGCCAGAAATGTCTTTGCGTGGGTGCATAGCCTAAGGGCGGCGGAGGACGAAGACGCCAGTGCTAACGCGGTGGAGCACCTCCCAATTGGGAACGGGGGATGCAGAATTAGTGGATTATTACGTTTTTAGGATAGTGGATTACGTGGGCAGGGCTGTTTCTCTGCGTGGTTAACGGGCTGGTCCATTTGAACGTGAACTGAACTGGAGCAGTCCATGGGCCGCGCGATGCACAACGGACCGACTGAACATGACCAGGAAAAGGGGACGAAATCGTTCGGGACCAACGACCAAGTCGGACTGGGAATCCTGGTTCGTGACAAACACGGACCTTGTGGACAGTCGATCGAGACTCGAGTCCGACCCAACGCAAGGTAATATAAGGCGAGCATACAGAGTTGATATCACCTTAGGTGGGCAATGGGCAATGTACAGGGCAGACGCTCTCCTCGATCTACCACTGCAAATCATGCCCAAGAGATCAAACCCTCAGCCAAGAACGCAGCCATGGAGACGCTGGAGCCGATCCAGCAAACCCTGGGCGAGATCGACAAACGGATCCCCGACGCCCTCCGCGCCGCGTTCGGCCTCGAGAAACGAGCCTCGTGCTCCTCCGAGGACGCCATCGCCAGCTTCTTCGCGCTGTATCTAGAGCCGCCGCATCATCGGGAGCGCCGCGAGCGCGACGGCGAGGAGCCCCGGGCTCTGAGGATGAACTGGGCCTCATGCTACGCGCCGCGCCACAACGAGGACGCGCACTTCGGGCACGACGAGGCCGGCGTCGTCGGCGTGGCGGACGGCGTCGGCGGGTACCGCAAGAAAGGCGTGGACGCCGGCGCCTTCTCGCGCGGGCTCATGACGAGCGCCTTCCTGCAGGTGCTGGCGACCGAGTCCGGCACGCCCGTCTGCCCGTACACGCTGCTGGAGCGGGCGTACGAGGAGACGGTTGCCTCGGCCGCGAAGGGGGGGTCCACGGCGGTCATCCTCTCGCTCGCCGGCACGGCTCTCAAGTGGGCGTTCATCGGCGACAGCGCGTTCGCCGTGTTCCGAGACGGCAGGCTCGTGCACCGTTCGCAGCGGCAGCAGAGGCGTTTCAACTGCCCGTTCCAGCTCAAAGCAACCGGAAAAGGGGAGCGCGTGAACAAAGCCGACGTCGGGCAGATGGCGGTGAGACACGGGGACGTCGTGGTGCTCGGGACAGACGGGCTGTTCGACAACATGTTCGACGCGGAGCTGGAGGTGGTCGTGCGGATGGGCATGGCGCTGGGCTTCTCGCCCAAGAACATGGCGGACGTCGTCGCGGGCATCGCTTACGAGATCTCGACGAGCAAAACCAGAGACTCGCCGTACAGCGCCGACAGCCGGAGGCTACAAGGAGACCAGCGCCGCGGTGGGAAGCCAGACGATATTACTGTCGTCGTCGCGTTCATTGTCTCTCTGTACTCTTGACCTACATTTGTTTTTCCACTCCTTCTTCCGTGCGTTGTGAGTCTTTGGGACAAGAGCTGTCATCCATGGACATGTAAAGGAGTTTCCAACCATAAATCAGGTCTTTGGGAAAACGAAACATGTGTGTACGTTGCTACTCGAGTCAGATGGCTATTGCCTTTTCCGCAAAAAAAAGGTGGCTATTGCCTTCTGGCAGGCTATGGAACTATCATCCATGGCCATGGATTTGGACTGAAACGCCATGGATGTGGACTGAAACGCCATGGATGCGTTGGTACTGCATTCCCCAACAGGCCTTACCTGAGAATCCCTTTATTATCCTTCTACGGAAAAAGATCCATATTATTATTTATTTATAGCATACTATAAACATGATCTTCTTCTCAAGAACAATACAAGAGTGATCTTTTTCCAAGGGAATACAAGAGCGATGATGAGAAGAAAAACTAATACTCCAAGAAAAAAGAATCCATTGCTACCCTCAAATTTCTTTGACGAATTTGGGGAAGGATTTGCTTCAAGGATAATGGGGAACTGGAGAATAATATATTGTGAACTGATTTGCTTCAAGTAGTTTTGAATACGATGCATGGGGAATTTTCTAATTCAATTTGGTTCCTGTTGGAAGTTGGAATGTTTGCTTGGGGATCAAGCACTCGTTGTTATTCTATTGATTAACTATTAAATGTTGTTTAAGAAAAATTTGGGGCCCCAAAATTTGGTGGACCATGTGCCATTGCACACTCTGCACCTGCTTGTCGTACTGTCTTGACTGGGTGCAAGGAAAACGCGTACATGAGGGTCTAGCTCGCTCGCACGCAAACCTTAAAGTTGTCCAGAGTCTGACTCGCTAGGAATGCTGAATCGATCGTTTACAGCGAGCTGGACTGGGTAGAGCGCAAAAGGGGGCAGGTAGTTTGCGGTGGTGTAGGGAGAAATGGGCGCGAAGATGGCGGGAGGCCGAAACCTGTTAGCTTGGGATGGCGTGTAATCTAGCCAGCCAGCCCCCCCCCCCTCTCCCCATTTGCCCTCTCCCCTCTGGCACGTGTACTAATCCAACCTCAGTTCTTGGCACCAGAAGAAGCAACTCAGATCTACATAAGCGGCGACGGCTACTTCAATCTCCAGCAACAGGACCTGCTTCTCCCCTTCGTCTCGGACTCCATCTCGTCCTCCACATCCTTGGCATGGGCGGGTCGTCGGCTCCAAAGGTGGTATGCCGCATACAACTCCCCTCCCCCCCCCCTCTGTTAGGTTGTTCGGTAGGGTGTAGGGTCGATTTTGCCAGTACATACAACAACATCGATTTCGACATTAGGTCGTTATGGACAAATGGATGAAATTGGTTGTTCAGGCGGCAACACTCATAGCTGTGCTTCAGGCTTGAGGAATGTTGGTCCACAAGAGAGTTGTTCATCAGAATGATAAGCATGTGATTCATTATGGTCCGTTGTTAACTAGAGATAGAGAGAGGATGGTGAATCTAAACTAACATCTACAACATGAACGCTGTAGAGTCTGTGATATGCATCGAATGCGAGGAGAACCTTTTTCCAAGGTTGTTGAGACATTTAGTGCCAAGGGGATGCTAGAAGATAGCACCCACACCTCTATGGAAGAGCAAGTTGCCCTGTTCCATCATGTCGTCTATTCACAACACATTCAAGAGATCCACTGAAACAATTTGCAGGTATTTCAAGAAATGCATGTGTATGATTGGGGAACTCAGAGGAGAGATAATCAAACCACCAACCGGGCACTAACGGAGTTGATTCCGGCGAATCTTGGGTAGGGGGTCCCAAGCTAGTACCTAGATGCGATGGTAACAAGGACACGAGGTTTATACAGGTTCGGGCTCTCTCGAAGAGATAATACCTACGTCTTGGTTGTGCTTGTGTTGATTTGGGATGGCATACAAAGTACAGTGTTCCTCAAGAGGGTCGATTGCTTCATCTGCATAGTGGATAATCCTCACATGTTCAAGAAAGCCAATAGAAATCTTATATGGTTTTTCAGAAGGTGGAGGTTCTCTCCTAGCCACATAGGTGACATAGACGACCCCTCCTAAAAGGTCAATAGCATCAAACATATCCATAATGGATCAAAGTAGCAAACGAAAGTAGAAAAACAGCAAGCACAATAAATGTTTCTCTTACCAAGGGCGTTACACTCCATGACAATGGAGCTAGAAAAGAGTCTCGATAACCCATAAGTGTAGGTTATTGTAGCCTTTTGATAAGTATGAGTGTCAAAACCAATGAGGAGGGGAAGGCAATGGTCGGTGGAAACTAGCAAGAGTTCACCGTAAGGATGCAAAGTGTTTGATGCACTACAAAAAAAAGACACATCCGTGACATTTTGGGCCGAACAAATTTTTTTTCTGTCATACTTATGACACTTCTATGACGATAATTGTGACAAAACCCAGTATCATCATAGATGTGGTGGGCTCCTACTTCTATGACAAAAAATCATGACAGAAAATGGGCTTTTCGTCCTGGGCGGGCCGGAGGCGCAGCTGCATGAAATTCTTTGGGTTGTCCATGACGGAAAAAACCGTGGTAGAAGCGAGGGCGAGGAAAATTTCAGCGAGTTCCCGGTTACGGTGGGTGGTCGGGGGCCGAGCGATGCGCGTTTCTCTCGTACACGTACGCGCGTGTGAGTGAGGCGTTGGGCTCTAACTGAACCCGAGTGAGGCGTTCGCCTATATTGAACCCGAGCGATTGCACTGCAGGCTACACATTACTGAACCCGAGCGATCGATCGATGGCTGTTAACTGAACCCGATCGAGCGATTCCTTCGCTATTGCTGCTAACTGAAACCGATCGATGCTGCCTCTGAATGAACAGTGAGTATTGCTGGGGGGGGTTGGATGAACAGTTTCCGGTGGGGGTGGATGAACATGACCCTATGGTGTTGCCTGTGGATGAACAGGACCCCGGTCGATCGAGCCGGTTGGGGCTGGATGAACAGGACCCCGTGGAGGGCTGGATGAACAGGACGACCCCGTGGAGGGCTGGATGAACAGTAGATGGTGGAGGGATGGATGAACAGTAGATGTTGGAGGGCTGGATGAATAGGAGCCCGTGGAGAGGGATGGTTGAACAAAGCCAGTGGAGTAGCGCGCTGTGGAGGCTGGATGAACAGGAGCCCGTGGATGAACAGTCGCAGGTGGAGGCCGGAGGAGGTCGACAGTGGATGAACAATATCCCGTGGAGGCTGGAGGAGGTCGACGGTGGAGATGAACAGTATCCGTGGAGTCCCGTTTTGCGGTACGCCACACCCCTCCCGATGAACAGGACCCCGTTTCGACCGTAGCGCTCCAACACAAGTCTGTCTCCTCCGTTTTGCGGTACGCCACACCCCTCCCGATCAACAGGACCCCGTTTCGACCGTAGAAGGTCCAACACATGTCTGTTTCCTCCGTTTTGCGGTACGCCAGACCCCTCCCAATGAACAGGATCCCGTTTTGAACATGGCCAGTCGAAGACAAGGCCGTTTCCTCCGTTCTGCAGTACGCCAGGCCTCGTTTCCATCGGTTGTTCCGTCCAACCCCTCCCAATGAACACGATGACGCATTCCGTTCCGACCCAGCCGTTTAGCTCCCCATGAACATGACGACGATGCAGTTTCTTCGTTCTGACCCAGCCATGTACATGAGCCCTGGCCGTACATATGCGCGAGTAGGCGTTCGAGACCCCACTCATATGTACGTACGTGGCCGTATTTTCTTTCTTGCACAGTAGTCGTTGTACGTACGTGTACATGCTACGTGCACGCCTCTACTACGACATGTGCGCGCCTCTACATCGACCAGTATGTACATACACGTTCGCGACCAGACTAACAACACTACGTACGCTTCGACCAGGTGGGTCCCGACTATCAGGCACTTCATTGCGTGTGAAGATGTAGCTGGTGGGTCCTGGCAGTCAAGAGGCGAATCATTTTTTTCTTTTTTGCCCGGACGCACTTTCTTGCGTGCAAAGATGTAGCTGATGGGTCCCAACAGTCAGGGGGAAATGTTTTTCCGCGAAATACAGTGGCCTGTCCGGTGGGTCCCCGCTATCAGGTGGAGGAATAATTATTTTGCGCGTAGTAAGGAGGCACTTCCTTGCGGCCGTCGTGGACCTAGCTGTCAGCCTCTCCACGTACAGTACTCTTCCGATGGAAGTCGTTTCTTGACCATGTTGACCATGCCGTGCCGAGAGCACCAGGGCGGTGGACGACGGTGAGGCCTATGAAGGGGACAACGCAAAGCCATGGAAGACGCGGCAGAGGAAGCCCGCGCGGAGAGGAGTACGATGGTTCACTGGTTCGGCTGTGGTGTGAGGCTGCTGTCGCCGTAGGGCCTGGCCAGCGGTGAGAATAGTAGGGGGTGGTGAGGCCTCTGCGGCAGCACAACCGGCCACTGAAGGCAGGAGCATGCGGCACGACCGGCGCTGCTTTGGGCGGCTGGAGCACGAAGACCAGAGGTTAAAGAAGCACTACGGCCGTTGGATGGACATCGTACGGTCACTGGAGCTAGAATCGTTCATATTGACAAAGTTGACAAAGCCCACTGTCGGTGTCAAAACAGGCGGATCTCGGGTAGGGGGTCCTGAACTGTGCGTCTAGGCGGATGGTAACAGGAGACAAGGGACACAATGTTTTACCCAGGTTTGGGCCCT
Source organism: Triticum aestivum (assembly GCF_018294505.1). Lineage (NCBI taxonomy): Eukaryota > Viridiplantae > Streptophyta > Magnoliopsida > Poales > Poaceae > Triticum > Triticum aestivum. The sequence continues at coordinate 480,472,639 of NC_057810.1, forward strand.
CTTGATGGAGGTAAAACCCTATGTTCTGCTTGATTGATATTGATGATGTGGGTATTACAAGAGTAGATCTACCACGAGATCAAGGAGGCTAAACCCTAGAAGCTAGCCTATGGTATGATTGTAGTTCGTCCTATGGACTAAAGCCATCTGGTTTATATAGACACCGGAGAGGGCTAGGGTTACACAGAGTCGGTTACAATGGTAGGAGATCTACATATCCGTATTGCCAAGCTTGCCTTCCACGCCAAGGAAAGTCCCATCCGGACACGGGACGAAGTCTTCAATCTTGTATCTTCATAGTCTTGGAGTCCGGCCGATGATGATAGTTCGGCTATCCGGACACCCCCTAGTCCAGGACTCCCTCAGTAGCCCCTGAACCAGGCTTCAATGACGACGAGTCCGGCGCGCATATTGTCTTCGGCGTTGCAAGGCGGGTTCCTCCTCCGAATAATTTATAGAAGATTGTGAACACCAGGATAGTGTCCGGCTCTGCAAAATAAATTCCACATACCACCGTAGAGAGAATAATATTTACACAAGTTCAATCTGCTGACGTATTTTGTGGCGTGACGTCACACCACAACCAAGCCTTTACTCGAATCGTTTTTATTATACCACCTCCGCGCGTCTAGCGAAGCGGTTTCCTTGGCACGTCTTGTCGAAGCAGAGATCGTGTTCCCCTTATCCCGGGATTCTCATCAATACGGACGTGGGTAACCCAACCGCGCCATTGATTGCGGCGCTTGGGAGATAAGCGAGTTTCATCAGGCTGGTGGGGACGCATGGTTTCGTCCGCCCATATAAGGGGATAAAGATCTACCCTTTTACCTACGCCTTCTTCCTCCTTTGCCTATCCATCTCTGCGAACTCGAGCTCCAGCGCCCAAGTCCGCACATCTCACCTCAACCTTCTCCAACTATGTCCGGAGCGGGAGGCAAGTGGATGGCCTCCTCCGTTACGGAGGGGCACATCCAGAAGCTGCGCAGCGCCGGATACCTGTCCAGCGACATTGCGCACCGGCTCCCCGACGAGGGGGAGCTCATCCCCACCCCCAGGCCCCATGAGAGGGTAGTATTTCTTTCCCATTTCCTCCGCGGACTGGGCTTCCCACTCCATCCCTTTGTCCGGGGGCTCATGTTCTACTACGGCCTGGATTTCCATGATCTGGCCCCGAATTTCATCCTCAATATCTCGGCGTTTATCGTCGTGTGTGAGGCCTTCCTCTGCATTAAGCCCCACTTCGGCTTGTGGCTCAAGACCTTCAGTGTCAAGCCGAAGGTTGTGAAGGGCAGCCAAGCGGAGTGCGGAGGCGCCATGGTGGGCAAGATGCCCAACGTTACTTGGCTTGAGGGCACCTTCGTGGAAACCATTAAGGGGTGGCAATCGGGGTGGTTCTACATCACCGAGCCGCGTGACCCTGAATGGGCAGCGGCCCCCGAATTCAGATCTGGCATCCCCATACGGCTCACCTCCTGGAAGGAGAGTGGCCGGATATGGGGCGATTCGGAGGAGCTGACCGGACTTCAAGCCTGCATCCAAAAGCTAGTGAAAAGGAAGCTCAAGCTTGTCAACGTAGTCCAGGTCATGCTCATCCGCCGGATTCTCCCGTGCCAACAACGGGACTTCAATATGTGGGAGTTCGATCCGGCGCAGCACCAGACTTTGAGCGGGCTCTTCGACACTACGTACGAAGAGGCCTGGAGGGTGCTGTTTAAGGGCGCCGAGGCTCCCGCATCCGCCACCGAAGATCGCGGATTCAGCTCGCAGCGTCCGGCTAGCGAGGTAAGCGATTTTGCCCTTTACGGGACGCTTGTTTTCCATAGTTTGACTCTATGCGGGATCTAAACTCCCTCTCCTTTGACAGGACTGGATGAAGAAGGCCGAGCAGACTATCTGTCCGGCCCCTTTGCCAGAAGACCCAGCGGATGCCCGCTTAACGGGGCTGCTGGCTCCGGCACCCCATGTGGTGCCGGAGAAGAAGGCCAAGAAGAAGGCCACGGGCACTCGAAAGAGTTCCCGTTTTCAGGTGTCATCGGATGATGACACCGAGGCGGACTCCTCCCACGAAGGCGAGGAGGAGAAGAAAGAGGCCTCTCCCCCAGCAGGGGGAGGGAAGAAAAGGAAGGCCTCCCCAACGAGGGAGGCCGAAGGGTCCAAGAAGGGAAGGACTCTTCCCCCGGACTGCTCTGCCCACGCCAGCGACGACGACGAGGATTGGCCTCCAAGGGCCAAGCCCCTGGCGAGATCGTAAGTATCCGGACTCCCGAATAACTTCATGATTTTTATTTTCGCCACATGGAGTCTTTCTAATGCCGCATACAACCCTGCAGTCCGCCCAAGGAGGATCTTCCCGCTTCGTCGAGCGGGTCCTTGGGTGCGTCGGATATGGATTCCCTTCCGACCGCCTCCTCCCCTCGTGATGCGGACGATGCCGAGGTGGGATCCCGGGAAGGGACCCGCCAGGAGGAGGAGGCCCCGGAGGTGCCGCAGGGCAACCTCCCGGACTTTGCACCGGACTCCGCACCGGAACCTGTAGTGGCTCCGGAGTCCGGCGGGCGGCCCCTTCGTAAGAAGGGCAAGACCGTGACGCCGGTGGCCTCCGTCCAACCGGAGGCGCCGGATAGCTTGCTGGAGGCGCTCAACGGCGCTTCCATTGAAGAGGAACACCGCACCGTCATGGGTGCGGTGATTCAGAAGGTTCAGCTCGCCAAGAGCGGGCTGACCGAAGCCTGCAGCAGCCTTCTAACAGGCTTTGAGGTAAGAATTGTGATATGTGTAAAATAGTACCGCATAGACAGTAGCCCCTGATGCTCGGTTCGGTGTTCGGAAAGAAAAACCGGACTGAGGATCTAAAAAGATATACGCAGGAGTCATAAAAATTATGTCAATATGGGATTGCAGGCTGTGCTGCTGACCTCTGCCGCACTGACTGCGGAGGTCAATACTTTGAAGCAAAGCCTCGAGCGGTCCGAGAACGAACTCGGCCGTGCCAAGAAGCAGCTCGAGGACAAGGAAGGTGAGTAACACCTTATTAAAATTGTACCTTACAGAAAAGGATTTGGTTGCAAGAAAAATGACAAGGATAACGTGGGTATTGCAGGGGCCACGAACGAGGTGGCGACCCTGAAGGAGGCGGTGTCCGTGGCCGAACGTAATGCGGCCGCGGAGCGCACCGAGCGAGAGAAGCAGGAGGCGCGGCTGGCGGAGGTACAGCAAGAGCTCCAGGCTCTCGTGGAAAAACATGAGAGTTTGGAGCGCGACTCGAAGACTCGAGAGTCCGAGCTTGCATCGGCTCTTGAGAGTGCCAAAGCCGCTAAGGCCGAAGCCTACAAGGCCCTCCAGGAAATCGAGGCGTTGAAGAAAATAGCGGCGGGTAAGGCATTTTTCATGCAGAGTAAGCATGTGAGTGTGAATTACCTGTCACTTACCCGAATTCGGAGCTCTCCAGGAGCGTTCGCAGATCTGCCCCGCAGCGTGTCCGATGCTGCCGCTTTCTACAGGGCCGAGGAGGGGAGCTCGACGGAGAAGGTCTTCTGGTCTCAGTATGCTGAGGCCGGACATCCGGTGCCCCTTAGCGACCAGCTGAAGCAGCTGGTCGAGCTCCACAAGGTGGCCGAACAGGCCATGAAGGGCCTCATAGTTCGGCTGTGGCCTAAGGAGGCCATGCCTGGGAGCTACTTCGGCCTGGTGCGGCGGCTGGTGGATGCGTGTCCATGGGTTGAAGTCATCAAGCACTCCGCCTGCATTGAAGGTGCCCGTCGGGCCCTTGCCCGCGCTAAGGTGCACTGGGGCAAGATGGATGCTCAGAAGCTTGTGACGGACGCGCCACCGCTGGGCAAGGAGTATCGCACGCCCGAGATGTATTATAAGAGTGTCCTGAAGGGTGCCCGCATTATTGCGGGTGAGTGCTCCAAAGATGTAATATTTGAGTAGACTCGCATTTTGTTATCCTGTGCGCTGAAAACTTTGTTCATATGCGCTAAGCAACGCTTGTTAATTTAAAATATTACCTTCTGTGCGGCTGTTTATCAAATCTGAGAGATGGCAAGTCGTCGGCTTCAGCCCCCATGCCACGAGTGCTGGGGTGTTCGGGATAAATTTGAGCACTCTTGTTCCCATTTTTGGGTCCATCTAGGGAGGCGCTCAACACAACGAACAAGGCAACCGGACTTATAATGCTTGAACACTCTCACTTAGCCATAGAATTCTATAATTTTAAATTTCGGCGAAGCCCCTAGTGTTCGGAAGGCCGAATTTGGGGCGCTATCCACGCCTGGGCCGGACAAAGCCGGCTCCTCGCTCTAAGCGGCATAAGTCTTTAGGGACTCGCAAAAAACCTCTCGAACAGCGACCGGCTCTCGCCTCATCATGACGGTCAGTTTTAGCTTTCTCCACTGAGGCGCTCGCCCAGCTCAACTGGGGCGCAATCGCAGTGGTTCTCCCAGTGCTACCTTAGCCGATACAACGGAACATAAGGTACCAAAACATGGGAGCCGGGCAAACCCAACTATTGACCCAAGACATGATTCGGAGCCGATGCATATAATGCTATAAGTTCGGGGTGCCGCACTGGTGAAAGTGTTCGGACTTATCACACCATGATGCGGGAAACATAAGCCCCTGGTGTATTTAGCCGTACCAAAGTGTACGGATGCAACATGTCATAAATGAACATATGTATAAGAAAGAAATGCAATTGTAAGCAAAAAGGTGCTGCATTGTTTATTCAAGAGATACTGCTGTGAATGCAGAACGATACAAATGGTGCGATAAGCAAGGGATGGGACTATTAAACATGTCCCCCTCCAGGGGTAGGCTGCGGAATGGTGTATAAAACAGATTTAATGCTCGTAATGGAGACCACCTGGATATTCGTCGTAGCCTTTCTCCTTCCCTGGCTGTTGCATCGTGAGTTCGGCAGGTCTGCTGCCAGCCAGGGCCTCTGATGAACGGAGTCCTGTGGGTAAAAATAAGAAAAAAAGAGAAAAAAAAAGAACGACACACTTGAGAGCCCCTGGTGTGGTTAAGCCGCATTCTGGGCCTATCGTAGTTGTGCCCCTTCCCCCATGCCCATGGTATCTCTAGAGCGTAATGATGTACGCGAAGGACCTGTCTTGAAATTTTGCAGGGGCTGGGGTTGGGGCCGCACTGCTACGCGTGCTCGGAACATGCCAGGTGGTCTTGTTGTAGGTTACTCCGGGCGCGTTTAGCCGTGTCCGGTCGCTTAACGGCCGGACTCGAGAATTGCCTTAAGAGGCTGCACTGTACTTCTGCCGCGAGAGCCGCTGTATGTTCCTCCGTTCGGAGAGAGCGTTCCGTGTTTCCGTTGACCGTGATGACTCCTCAAGGGCCTGGCATCTTGAGCTTGAGGTATGCGTAGTGCGGCACCGCGTTGAACTTTGCAAACGCGGTACGTCCGAGCAGAGCATGATAGCCGCTGCGGAACGGAACTATGTCGAAGATTAACTCCTCGCTTCGGAAGTTATCCGGGGATCCGAAGACCACTTCCAGTGTAACTCAGCCTGTACAATTGGCCTCTACACCTGGTATGACGCCTTTAAAGGTCGTCTTTGTGGGTTTAATCCTTGAGGGGTCTATGCCCATTTTGCGCACTGTATCCTGATAAAGCAGGTTCAGGCTGTTGCCGCCGTCCATCAGGACTCTAGTGAGGTGAAATCCATCGACGATTGGGTCTATAACCAATGCGGCGAATCCGCCGTGGCGGATGCTGGTGGGGTGGTCCCTTCGATCAAAAGTGATCGGGCAAGAGGACCATGGGTTGAACTTCGGGGCGACTGGCTCCATCGCGTATACATCCCTAAGTGCACGCTTCCGCTCCCTCTTGGGTATGTGGGTTGCGTATATCATGTTCACCGTCCGCACTTGTGGGGGGAAACCCTTCTGTCCTCTATTGTTCGGCGGTCGGGTCTCTTCCTCGTCATCGCTATGCAGCCCCTTGTCGTTGTTTTCGGCAATTAACTTGCCTGCCTGCTTGAATACCCAACAGTCCCTGTTGGTGTGGTTAGCTGGCTTGTCGGGGGTGCCGTGTATCTGGCACGAGCGATCGAGTATTCGGTCCAAATTGGACGGACCCGGAGTAGTTCTTTTGAATGGCTTTTTCCGCTGACCGGATTTAGAGCCTCTGAATCCGGCATTGACTGCCGTATCCTCGTTATTGTCGCTGTTAATGCGGCGTTTGTTCTTGTTGCGACGCGACCTGCCATTGTGGTCCTTGATATCCGGACTGCCAGAATTTTTGCTGAGGTTGTTGCTGCGGGCTAGCCAGCTGTCTTCTCCCGCGCAGAAGCGGGTCATGAGTGATGTGAGGGCTGCCATGGATTTCGGCTTTTCCTGCCCCAGGTGCCGGGCAAGCCACTCGTCACGGATGTTATGTTTGAAGGCCGCGAGGGCCTCTGCATCCGGACAGTCGACGATTTGATTTTTCTTAGTTAAGAACCGTGTCCAGAATTGTCTGGCCGATTCGTCTGGCTGCTGAATTATGTGGCTTAGGTCGTCAGCGTCTGGTGGTCGCACATACGTGCCCTGGAAGTTATCAAGGAATGCGGCTTCCAGGTCCTCCCAACTCCCAATTGATTCTGCTGGTAAGCTGTTAAGCCAATGCCGAGCTGGTCCTTTAAGCTTGAGTGGGAGGTATTTGATGGCGTGGAGATCATCACCGCGGGCCATGTGGATATGAAGGAGATAGTCTTCGATCCAAACCGCGGGGTCCGTTGTGCCATCATAAGATTCAATATTCACGGGTTTAAACCCTTCGGTGATTTGATGATCCATTCCTTCATCTGTGAAGCATAGTGGGTGTGCGGCGCCTCTGTATTGGGCTATATCACGACGAAGCTCAAAAGAGTTTTGTCTACTGTGTTCGGCCCGGCCGGACTTGCTGTGTCCGGCGCGACGGTTGTCGTCACGTATCATGGGGCGCCCCCGCGATCTGTAGATCGATCTTGATTGTCTTGCCTTATCCTCCAATATGTCTCGCAAGTCTGGAGCGTTCCCCTATGGTCTTGTGCTTTTCGAGCGACACCGGGGTACGGTTCTAATGGAGGGCCTAGAGGCCTCTCTGTCACGGCCACGGGGTGGCCGGTCAGCCGTATCGTGCTCTGGTGATGCGGGTTTATATGCCTCCTCCTCTAATCGGGGTAGCAGCTTGCGTTTGGGGTAGCTTTTAGAGGGGCGTTCGAGCTCATGCTCTTCGGCCGCAAGGACTTCAGTCCATCTGTCGGCTGGCAGATCTTGATTAGCTCTAAGATGTTGCTGATTTTTCTTGAGGTTGTTTGCCGTGGCCATAAGCCTGTGTTTAAAACGCTCTTGTTCGGTGGGATCCTCAGGCACGACAAATTCGTCGTCGTCGAGGCTTTCCTCGTCTCCGGAGGGAGGCATGTAATTATCATCCTCTACCTCTTCGTCTGCCGCTCTCTCGTGAGGGCTGGCGTCTCCGTCCTCCTGTGCTGAATCTTGCTGCAGGGGATTGTCTTCGGCACTGTCTGGGGCGTTATTATCTCTGGTGCCGGAATCTCCGTTCTTGCTTTGGCGGGATTTAGAGCGGCGCCACTGACACCGGCGTTTGGGCTGTTTCTTGGAGGGGTCATCCTCCTCTGTTCCTCCGCCGTTCCCATCCTTTGGGATATCCACCATGTATATGTCATATGATGAGGTGGCTTTCCAGTGCCCGGTAGGCGCTGGTTCTTGGTCGTCTCCGGCATCGTCGTCCATACCGTCGATGTCTTCGGAGTCGAAGTCTAGCATGTCGGTTAGATCGTCGACAGTGGCTACTAAGTGGGTGGTGGGTGGGCTTTGAATTTCTTCGTCGTCCGCATCCCAACCGTCCTGACCGCAGTCCGGCCAGGGCTCTCCTGATAACGAGAGATACTTTAGCGAACTCAAGATGTCGCCGAAAGGTGAGTGTTGAAAGATGTCCGCAGCGGTGAACTCCATGATCGGCGCCCAATCGGATTCCATTGGAGGGGGCGCGGGAGGTTCGGAGTCCGGCGAGGAGTCCGGCACCTCGGAGTCACGAGCTTCATGAGGGACAAGGTCAGTGTTCGGCTCTATCGCCGTAGAGGTTGCAGCCCCCGAGGCGGTGTCTAGCCACCCGTCCTCGATCTGCGCAGCCGGCTCCGAATTGAAGATCGGAGCGGACTCGTGTGCGGCCTCCAGGGTACTGTCCGGCTGCAGAGCTAAATCATGCCCGTCGTGACAGTGCGGCGCGCTCGGCTGTGGCTCGAATCCATCGAAGATCAAGTCCCCGCGGATGTCAGCCGTGAAGTTCAAACTTCCAAATCTGACCTGACGGCCAGGGGCGTAGCTTTCGATCTGCTCCAGATGGCCAAGCGAATTGGCCCGCAGTGCAAAGCCGCCGAATACGAAGATCTGTCCGGGGAGAAAGGTCTCACCCTGGACTGCGTCGTTGTTGATGATCGAAGAAGCCATCGAGCCTATCGGTGACGACACAGAGGAACTCTCAATGAAAGCACCAATGTCGGTGTCAAAACCGGCGGATCTCGGGTAGGGGGTCCCGAACTGTGCGTCTAGGCAGATGGTAACAGGAGACAAGGGACACAATGTTTTACCCAGGTTCGGGCCCTCTTGATGGAGGTAAAACCCTACGTCCTGCTTGATTGATATTGATGATGTGGGTATTACAAGAGTAGATCTACCATGAGATCAAGGAGGCTAAATCCTAGAAGCTAGCCTATGGTATGATTGTTGTTCGTCCTATGGACTAAAGCCATCCAGTTTATATAGACACCGGAGAGGGCTAGGGTTACACAGAGTCGGTTACAATGGTAGGAGATCTACATATCCGTATCGCCAAGCTTGCCTTCCACGCCAAGGAAAGTCCCGTCCAGACACGGGACGAAGTCTTCAATCTTGTATCTTCATAGTCTTGGAGTCCGGCCGATGATGATAGTTAGGCTATCCGGACACCCCCTAGTCCAGGACTCCCTCACCCACCGTCCCCGTCAACTTGGTAGACCCACAAGTCAGCCTCCCATCAAGGTGAGTCCCAGCTAGCAGGGGCAGTATTCATTTTTTTGTGCGTAATAAGGAGGCACTTCTGGTGGGTCCGAGCTGACGGCGGGGGGAACATTTTTTTTCATGAAATACAGAGGCCCTTCCGGTGGGTCCCAGCTATCAGGTGGAGGAATCATTATTTTGCACGTAATAAGGAGGCATTTCCCTATGTGGGCCCCTAATGTCAGCCTCTTCCGATGGTTGTTGTTTGTTGACCATGTTGACCTCGCCACGTCGAGAGCACAAACGCGGTGGACGAGGGCGAGGCCCAGGAAGAGAACCACCCGGAGCCGGCGAAGCCACCGCAGCGGATGCCCACGATGAGGGGAGTACGAGCGCTGACTAGTCGGCTGCGGGGTGAGGCTAACGTCACCGGAAAATAACAGGATGTGTGGGTGGTTAGAGGGATGGCCTGGCGGCAGCACAGCCAGCCACGGGAGGAGGGAGCTGGCAGTCCCGCCTACGCTGGTTTGGGTGGCTGGAGCAGGAAGATCAGAGATTGAAGAAGCACGGCGGCCGTTGGGATGGACATCCAACAGTCACTTCTATGTGTTGACTAAGTTGACAAAGCCTTGTGTATGCGTCAAAAAAAATTAGGACAGCGTCATCGTCAACCTAGCAGGCCAGAAGTCAGCCTCCAAATCTGTGGAAAACAGCATACAACCCATTAGCCATTATTTTCAATAATTTACAGACCATTTGCTAATTCTTAAGGATATTTGAAGCCCATACTCTTTTTATTAGCATTACAGACCATATATTCTGGACACTGCTAAAAAATTCAACGAAATTTTGCATATTTCGGTGGGGTCCAAACTCTTTTAATCACGAAATTTTGAGTCATGCTAAAAAAATTCAAAAAATTATATCAAAATAAAATTCAAAAAACAATTCTCCGCAAAAACAATGAATGAAATTTAGAATCTTAACTAGCAAGATACCCGTTCGTTGCACGGAACATGAAGATGCATTTGTACGAGTAGTTTATCTTGTGGGAGAAAAGATGATATTTTAATATAATTGCGAGTTAGCTTTGGTATTTATAAGAGTAGAGAGTAGAGAAATCCTGGACAAAAAAGATATTTTAATGCAATTGCCGGTTGGCTTTGGTTTAAAAATTTATAGCCCATTTCTTACAACTTATAGCACATTTTCTAGGGAATTCCATTTCTTACTACTTACATCCCTCCTCGTCTTGAAAGATTTGCAGACCAACAGGGATGAGAAAAGCAAGTAGGCCTCGGTTTTGGTATTCTCCAAAAAAAAGAACTGGGCTAGCCATTTTCAGAAAGAAAAAATATATCAACTGGGCTCGTCATCCGCTTAATAAAAGCATAAGCGCGCGCTAGACGGGCCACAGTCCCCGCACAGCGCGTAGTTGAGCTCCGTCTCTGAAACTAAAAAACAACTGGGCGAGCTGCTGGGTCCCTGGTGTTATCCGCTCGCTGTGTAGTTTTCTCGTTTATTGACTACATTGACAATGGCGTGGGACCTAATTGTTAAACAATTAGGAGGAAGTATTTTTTTGGCTTGTAACAACGAGGCACCTGCTTGCGAAATGCAATGACACTGGTGGGTCCCTATTGTCAGCCTCTCCACGTACAGTCATCTCCAGATTTCTCTTGGTTGTTGACCATGTTGACAACACCAGACAGCGGTGGGCACAACGAGCGAACCAAGGCGGAGAATGACGGTGAGGCCTCGGACGGGAACGAACAGCAGCCGTGAAAGATGCGATAGTGTAGTGGCAGGTGGAGGGGAGTGTGAGGGCAACAATATGCAACTCAAGCATACAAATGGTACAAAAAGCCCAAGGATTAATTGTTCATCAAATTTTTAGACAAAACCCAGATTGAACATGACAGTAACATCTAACCCAACCACTCTTTTTTGCAGTCACAAACAAATGGATCAGTCTGATCCATAAATTCAACATCCTGTGCAAAAAAAAATTATTTCAGGATGACTACAACTTGTTGTAAATAGAAGCCGAGCACGTTTAGAATCCCATTTGTCCACCTAAAACTTCTTTTTTTGTTGTTCAACATGTCCATCCGTGAGAAATCTCTTGCGGTAAAAATTAAGCCTCATGGACAATAGTAACCTCGCATTCAACAGGAAGAATGTGACAAAGCTTCTGTTTGCCTGGTTGGATGCATATCATTCCATCGTTATTGTCCTCAAACGAATGTCATGAGAACTGAGAAAATCCTGGTGCTTATTACACCACCGATGGGTTATATGTTTTTCTCCATGTGGTTCTGCCTAAGTAGACATGAAGATTGAAAACAATTAAGGTCTGAAAAAAGAGTATGTCGAAAGAACGACAGCTGAACAGTTAATTCTAGTACAATATATACGGGCTTTCAATGTGCATGAAATCATCACCTCTATATATAAATTCTCCAGAGATCGAAAGCATCATAGCAAGCCAATAATTATGTCGAGATCAAAACTAAACATTCTGATATATATGATCTTGACAGAATCCAGCAGCATTGATAGGCTAACAATGGACGAACTCTTCATTGAGCATGTAACATAATATTAGTACCCAAAGTGTACTCCAAGATGATATAAAACGTATGCACACAAATGAAAAATGCAGCTTGTGATTACAAATGTGTAGATGATAATATACTGTACCTGAAAATGTGAGGAGCCAAACACCAACTCCTTGTGATCATTAAACGGGTCATGAATTACACCCAAGGTCTCCAGTTTGGGCGCAGAGACGACAATTATTTGTGAAGGTGTATAACAATTATCAATGACAACCTTTGAAGTGAAGGGGCATCTTCGATGATGAGCTGCTGTCCTTCAAAACAAATTCCAATGCTTTTAAGGTGAGGCGACTTTATTTGGAGATAACTGATACGGATTTCTATTCCCAAAACAATCAGCAAGCGCTCCAGGGCAGGGTAACTGGAGTGGATGATGCTTTACAGTGAGGCCTCTGACAGATAAACCACCACAAGCGAAAGTTTTTTTAGCAGTGGGAGTCGAAGCATTTGTACCAGATCGTCTGGTAGATGGCACCGGGCGAAAGTTGTAGTGTGGAGAGAGGAGGAAAACCGCGAGATGGACAACGGTGGTGTGGGCACGAATTCTTGGTGTGTTCGTGGTATGAAACTTTTGTGGTAATGGTACAACTCGAACTGCTAGAGTTTTCCGAATTTAGGGGATGTCAGCCAAGCGTCCACTGCCGGGTATGGACAACAGGTAGCACGTCCGGATGCAGAGGCATTGAACGGGGCCCTGCTGGTGAGAAGAGACGATGGCTCTGAGGAGATTAAATTCAGGAAGGACAGATATTTGACGACAGTCGAGATTGAGGGGCGCGGTGCGCCATAGAGGGCGCCACCGAGTTGAGAGGACTTGTATGCGGCAGCAATCCTTGGTGGGGAGAAGCGAGATGATCTCCTCAAGGATGACATCCGGGAGATCGCTGATGCGGTCTACCGGAGATTCTACCGGTTCCTCAGATCCGGGTGGGGGGGCTCACCGCTTCTCCCCGCTACCGGGTGCGGGATCTACAACCGGCGTCGCCGCTGGCAGGAGCCTCATCTTCTTGGCGTTGGGGCCAGCCGACTCCATTTTCCTTGTGGGCGTCGCACCGAGTTCACGGGTTTGAGCAGAGTAGCCCGAGACGAGCCTAGTGGTAGTGCGAGTGGGGAAGAAGGAGGGCAGGGATTTCTGTAGGAGTGGAAGAAGAGGAGCAGGCGTCGGGGGTTTTATGGACGAGTGAGGAAGATTGGGGAGCGGGGGGAATTGGGGGAGACGAAAGCGGGAGAGCAAGTTGTTCGTGTTTATAAGGCCCACTGCACTAACTAATCGCTTTTCCCCAAGAACCGCTCTCTTCTTTTGCGTTGCTGCATTGGAGCTGACGCATGGACTTGGCTGACTGGCCATGCATGCAGGATGCATGCGCCCGCCGGCCACTACATGCGCCTGGTTTGTTACTAGGCCTATTTAATAGGGTGGTTATGGAGTAAATTAAGGAGATTTATTTTCTCTGTGTGCATCCACCAAATTAGAGGATGCAGTACTGGATGCAGACACTCACATTAAACTAAGCTTCAGAAGATACGGTATGCATACTAACATTCAGAAGAACAAAAGTTCAGCATGTTTATGCTTCTCAATGATTCACCATACTATAACCAATACAAAGCTGTGAGAATGTGTGGAAATAAAGAAAATCATTCAATGTTTCTCTGGGCAAAGGGCCTCCCTGTGGACGCATTAATTTCCTAGGCATGCTTGTTTCTTCTCAATGTTGCGAGCACTTTGAGCATGTTGGCAACTCCACAGCTAGCTAGCTGCCTCATCTTGCAATTGATGCTGACACATTTGCAGCAAACACATGAGGCAATAGAGATGACTCAACATGAGTCCATATTGTGCAGTTCCCCTGAAATCATATTCATTGTCCTAAATCTGAAAAGATAGGAAAACAGTAGCTATACTTAAACGGTGTTGCAAAACAGTAGCACATATCAATAGCTCGGTATGATAAACCACGATCATCTGGACGAAGGGGATATTGACCTTCCTGAGGAAGATTATATATAATTTCATAAGTGCTTGGTTGATTTCCACCTTTGGCTGCACTGCTTGTTTGCTCCTCCACACATGACAGGATCATTCTGCACTGCATTCAGCAAGTCAATGTACGAATAAGCTAATTTCATCTTGCAGTGCTCATTGTACCTAGTTACGAATGTAGGAATACCTGGAGCACCATGAGGTTAGCTGACAGCAGGTAGATGCAGCCATATAAATTTTGTGTGGTGATACCAAAATTGAGGTTTGTATCCCTTCCCGTTATGAGAATTCTTATTGAAGTTGGTAGAATGTGACCGCTTGTTCTTTGCATCAAACTTGCCTTTCCCCTGAGATTTGTTCTTATTGTTTTGGGGCTGGTATGGCTGGAAGTTCTTCTCGTGTACCATGTGGGCACTACAAGCTCCCTCAGTGACCCGAGCACGTGTGTATTTTGCTCTCGCCTTCTCCTCAAAATGAAGAGTGCTAATGAGATCCAAAACAAAAAACTCATGTCTCTTGTTTTTCAGAGAAGTAGCAAAATCGTTCCACGAAGTTGGAAGCTTGGCAATGATGGTCCCAGCAGCAAATTTGTCCGGCAACACACACTTAAAGTACTCAAGTTCCTTAGACAGTGACTGTATCTCATGAGTCTGCTGAACAACAGAGCGCTCATCAGTCATCTTGTAGTCATAGAATTGCTCCATGACGTACAACTCGTTGCCAGCGCCCGAGGGCCCAAACGTTGCCTCGAGCGCAACCCACATGTCTTTGCCGCTGTCAAACGACATATATGAATCCTTAATGGAATCATCAAGAACACTCAGCAAGGCGGCTTTGAAGAGGGTATCCATGTTCTCAAAAGCTTGCTGCTGTGTAGGATTAAGATCGCCCTCAGGCCTACCCTTAGTTGCGTCATAGCAGTACATGATCTGAAACCAATATATTGCTCTTGTGTGCCACCTTTTATATTGCACCCCCTTAAAAGTAGGTGGCTTCAAAATCGCAACAAAACCACTCAGAGTAAATTGCCTATAATCAGGTTTTTGGATTGGATTGTTGAATATATGAGCAATTTACTATGAGATTTAATCCGAATCAGCCGTAAATAGATCATGACGACAATTTTAAACATCAAAGTAATGATGCGGACTAAACCAGGAGGACAGAATCACATACTATACAGCGGGAGCAGAACCGATGTGGTTGTTGTTGTCACTCATGTCGTTGATGAAGAGGTTACCGAGGTCGGGGAAGAAGGTTGTCATCGAGGAAGTCATCGCTGGCAGTAGTCACAGGAGTGTGCTCCCCAAAAACCTAATCGCCCCTCTCCCGTAGAGGATCACGAAAGGCGGGGTTCAGAGGACTGCTGTCCCTTCTCGCGGTGCATGCCGGAAGGAGGGCTAGAGAAGAATTGCATGGTGGCGCTAAGATCTGGAATGGTGCGAAACCATATGATACAGCGGCGGCTAGGGTAGAGCATGTTAGGTCGGTCGTGCGAGTAAGACCAAGTGTAATAGTAGGCCTTGTTGGGGAACGTTGCAGAAAATTAAAATTTTTCCTACGGTTTCACCAAGATCCATCTATGAGTTCATCTAAGAAACGAGTCAAGGGAGTGAGTTTGCATCTACATACCACTTGTAGATCGCGTACGGAAGCGTTAGAGGGAGCGGTGATGATGGAGTCGTACTCGCCGTGATTCAGATCACCGGAGATCCTAGCGCCGAACGGACGGCACCTCCGCGTTCAACACACGTACGGAGCGTGTGACGTCTCCTCCTTATTGATCCAGCAAGGGGGAACGAGAGGTTGATGATGATGGCTCCAGCAGCAGCACAATGGCGTGGTGGTGGTGGAACAGCAGCACTCCGGTAGGGCTTTGCCAAGCACGTGACGGAGGAGGAAGAGGTGTAGCAGGGGGAGGGGGCGCCAGGACTTCAGGGGTGCGGCTGCCCCTCTCCGTCCCTCCCTTTATATAGGCCCCCAGGGGGGCGCCGGCCCTGGGAGATTCAATCTCCCAAGGGGGCGGCGGCCAAGGGGGGAGGAGTGCCCCCCAAGGCATGTGGTGCGCCACCCCCCCCCACCCTAGGGTTTCAACCCTAGGCTCAGGGGGTGGGCCTAGGGGGGCGCACCAGCCCACTATGGGCTGGCTCCCCTCCCACTCCAGCCCATGGGGCCCTCCGGGATGGGTGGCCCCACCCGGTGGACCCCCGGGACCCTTCCGGTGGTCCCGGTACAATACCGGGTGACCCCGAAACTTTCCCGATGGCCGAAATACCACTTCCTATATATAATTCTTTACCTCCGGACCATTCCGAAACTCCTCGTGATGTCCGGGATCTCATCCGGGACTCCGAACAACATTCGGTATACTGCATACTCATATTCATACAACCCTAGCGTCACCGAACCTTAAGTGTGTAGACCCTACGGGTTCGGGAGACACGTAGTCATGACCGAGACGGCTCTCGGGCAATAACCAACAGCGGGATCTGGATGCCCATGTTGGCTCCCACATGCTCCTCGATGATCTCATCAGATGAACCACGATGTCGAGGATTAGAACAACCCCGTATACAATTCCCTTTGTCATTCGGTACGTTACATGCCTGAGACTCGATCGTCGGTATCCCAATACCTCGTTCAGTCTCGTTAGCGGCAAGTCACTTTTACTCGTACCGTAATGCATGATCCCGTGACCAAACACTTGGTCACTTTGAGCTCATTGTGATGATGCATTACCGAGTGGGCCCAGAGATACCTCTCCGTCATACGGAGTGACAAATCCTAGTCTCGATCCGTGTCAACCCAACAGACACTTTCGGAAATACCTGTAGTGCACCTTTATAGTCACCCAGTTATGTTGTGACGTTTGGTACACCCAAAGCACTCTTACAGTATCCGGGAGTTACACGATCTCATGGTCTAAGGAAGAGATACTTGACATTGGAAAAGCTCTAGCAAAACGAACTACATGACCTTGTGCTATGCTTAGGATTGGGTCTCGTCCATCACATCATTCTCCTAATGATGTGATCCCGTTGTTAATGACATCTAATGTCCATAGTCAGGAAACCATGACTATCTGTCGACCAACGAGCTAGTCAACTAGAGGCTCACTAGGGACATGTTATGGTCTATGTATTCACACGTGTATTACGATTTCCGGATAATACAGTTATAGCATGAATAAAAGACAATTATCATGAACAAGGAAATATAATAATAATCCTTTTATTATTGCCTCTAGGGCATATTTCCAACAGTCTCCCACTTGCACTAGAGTCAATAATCTAGTTACATTGTGATGAATCGAACACCCATAGAGTTCTGGTGTTGATCATGTTTTGCTCGCGAAAGAGGTTTAGTCAACGGATCTGCGACATTCAGATCCGTATGTACTTTGCAAATATCTATGTCTCCATCTTGAACATTTTCGCGGATGGAGTTGAAACGACGCTTGATGTGCCTGGTCTTCTTGTGAAACCTGGGCTCCTTGGCAAGGGCAATAGCTCCAGTGTTGTCACAGAAGAGTTTGATCGGCCCCGACGCATTGGGTATGACTCCTAGGTCGGTGATGAACTCCTTCACCCAAATAGCTTCATGCGCTGCCTCCGAGGCTGCCATGTACTCCGCTTCACATGTAGATCCCGCCATGACGCTCTGCTTGCAGCTGCACCAGCTTACTGGTCCACCATTCAACATATACACGTATCCAGTTTGTGACTTAGAGTCATCCAGATCTGTGTGGAAGCTAGCGTCGACGTAACCCTTTATGACGAGCTCTTCCTCACCTCCATAAACGAGAAACATGTCCTTTGTCCTTTTCAGGTACTTCAGGATATTCTTGACCGCTGTCCAGTGTTCCTTGCCGGGATTACTTTGGTACCTCCCTACCAAACTTACGGCAAGGTTTACATCAGGTCTGGTACATGGCATGGCATACATAATAGATCCTATGGCTGAGGCATAGGGGATGACGCTCATCTCTTCTTTATCTTTTGCCGTGGTCGGGCATTGAGCCGAGCTCAATCTCACACCTTGCAATACAGGCAAGAACCCTTTCTTGGACTGATCCATTTTGAACTTCTTCAAAATCTTATCAAGGTATGTGCTTTGTGAAAGACCTATGAGGCATCTCGATCTATCCCTATAGATCTTGATGCCTAATATGTAAGCAGCTTCTCCAAGGTCCTTCATTGAAAAACACTTATTCAAGTAGGCCTTAATGCTGTCCAAGAATTCTATATCATTTCCCATCAAAAGTATGTCATCTACATATAATATGAGGAATGCTACAGAGCTCCCACTCACTTTCTTGTAAACGCAGGCTTCTCCATAAGTCTGCATAAACCCAAACGCTTTGATCATCTCATCAAAGAGAATGTTCCAACTCCGAGATGCTTGCACTAGCCCATAAATGGATCGCTGGAGCTTGCATACTTTGTTAGCGTTCTTAGGATCGACAAAACCTTCTGGCTGCATCATATACAGCTCTTCCTTAAGATAACCGTTAAGGAATGCCGTTTTGACGTCCATCTGCCATATCTCATAATCATAGTATGCGGCAATTGCTAACATGATTCGGACGGACTTAAGCTTCGCTACGGGAGAGAAACTCTCATCGTAGTCAATCCCTTGAACTTGTCCATAACCCTTAGCGACAAGTCGAGCTTTATAGATGGTGACATTACCATCTGCATCCGTCTTCTTCTTAAAGATCCATTTGTTTTCTATCGCTCGCCGATCATCGGGCAAGTCAGTCAAAGTCCATACTTTGTTTTCATACATGGATTCTATCTCGGATTTCATGGCTTCTAGCCATTTGTTGGAATCTGGGCCCGCCATTGCTTCTTCATAGTTCGAAGGTTCACCGTTGTCTAACAACATGATTTCCAGGACAGGGTTGCCGTACCATTTTGGTGCAGAACGTGTCCTTATGGACCTACGAAGTTTAGTAGCAACTTGATCCGAAGTACCTTGATCATCATCATTAATTTCCTCTTCAGTTGGTGTAGGCATTACAGGAACATTTTCCTGAGCTGCACTGCTATCCTGTTCAAGAGGTAGTACTTCATCGAGTTCTACTTTCCTCCCACTTAGTTCTTTCGAGAGAAACTCTTTTTCCAGAAAGGATCCGTTCTTGGCAACAAAGATCTTGCCCTCGGATCTTAAGTAGAAGGTATACCCAATGGTTTCTTTAGGGTATCCTATGAAGACGCATTTTTCCGACTTGGGTTCGAGCTTTTCAGGTTGAAGTTTCTTGACATAAGCATCACATCCCCAAACTTTTAGAAACGACAGCTTAGGTTTCTTCCCAAACCATAATTCATACGGTGTCGTCTCAACGGATTTAGACGGTGCCCTATTTAAAGTGAATGTAGCTGTCTCTAGAGCGTATCCCCAAAATGATAGCGGTAAATCGGTAAGAGACATCATAGACCGCACCATATCCAATAGAGTGCGATTACGACGTTCGGACACACCGTTTCACTGAGGTGTTCCAGGCGGCGTGAGTTGTGAAACGATTCCACATTTTCTTAAGTGTGTACCAAATTCGTGACTTCAATATTCTCCTCCACGATCCGATCGTAAGAATTTTATCTTTCGGTCACGTTGATTCTCTACTTCATTCTGAAATTCCTTGAACTTTTCAAAGGTCTCAGACTTGTGTTTCATCAAGTAGACATACCCATATCTACTCAAGTCATCAGTGAGAGTGAGAACATAACGATATCCGCCGAGAGCCTCAACACTCATTGGACCGCACACATCGGTGTGTATGATTTCCAACAAGTTTGTTGCTCGCTCCATTGTTCCGGAGAACGGAGTCTTGGTCATTTTGCCCATGAGGCATGGTTCGCATGTGTCAAATGATTCATAATCAAGAGACTCCAAAAGTCCATCAGCATGGAGCTTCTTCATGCGCTTGACACCAATGTGACCAAGGCGGCAGTGCCACAAGTATGTGGGACTATCGTTATCAACTTTACATCTTTTGGTATTCACGCTATGAATATGTGTAACATTACGCTCGAGATTCATTAAGAACAAACCATTGACCATAGGGGCATGACCATAAAACATATCTCTCATATAAATAGAACAACCATTATTCTCGGATTTAAATGAGTAGCCATCTCGTATCAAACGAGATCCAGATACAATGTTCATGCTCAAACTTGGCACCAAATAACAATTATTAAGGTTTATAACTAATCTCGTAGGTAAATGTAGAGGTAGCGTGCCGACAGCGATCACATCGACCTTGGAACCATTCCCGACGCGCATTGTCACCTCGTCCTTCGCCAGTCTCCTCTTATTCCGCAGCTCCTGCTGTGAGTTATAAATATGAGCAACGGCACCGGTATCAAATACCCAGGAGTTACTACGAGTACTGGTAAGGTACACATCAATTACATGTATATCAAATATACCTTTAGTGTTGCCGGCCTTCTTATCCGCTAAGTATTTGGGGCAGTTCCGCTTCCAGTGACCCTTCACCTTGCAATAAAAGCACTCAGTCTCAGGCTTGGGTCCATTCTTTGACTTCTTCCCGGCAACTGTCTTCCCGGGTGCGGCAACATCTTTGCCGTCCTTCTTGAAGTTCTTCTTACCCTTTCCCTTCTTGAACTTAGTGGTCTTATTGACCATCAACACTTGATGTTCTTTCTTGATTTCAACCTCTGCCGACTTCAGCAGTGAAAATACTTCAGGAATGGTCATCACCATCCCCTGCATATTATAGTTCATCACAAAGCTCTTGTAGCTTGGTGGGAGCGACTGAAGGATTCTGTTAATGACCGCCTCATCCGGGAGGTTAATATCCAGCTGGGACAGGCGGCTGTGCAACCCAGACATTTTGAGTATATGCTCACTGGCAGAATGTTTTCCTCCATCTTACAACTATAGAACTTGTCGGAGACTTCATATCTCTCGACCCGGGCATGAGCTTGGAAAACTAGTTTCAGCTCCTCGAACATCTCATATGCTCCGTGTTGCTCAAAACGCTTTTGGAGCCCCGGTTCTAAGCTGTAAAGCATGCCGCACTGAACGAGGGAGTAATCATCAGCACGTGTCTGCCAAATGTTCAAATCATCTTGCAGTGCTGGGAGAGCAGGTGGGTCACCTAACGGTGCTTCGAGGACATATGCTTTCTTGGCAGCTATGAGGATGATCCTCAGGTTCCGGACCTAGTCCGTATAGTTGCTGCCATCATCTTTCAGCTTGGTTTTCTCTAGGAACGCGTTGAAGTTCATGTTGACATGAGCGTTGGCCATTTGATCTACAAGACATATTTTGCAAAAAGTTTTAGACTAAGTTCATGATAATTAAGTTCATCTAATCAAATTATTTTAATGAACTCCCACTCAGATTTGACATCCCCTTAGTCATCTAAGTGTTACACGATCCGAGTCGACTAGGCCGTGTCGGATCATCACGTGAGACGGACTAGTCATCGTCGGTGAACATTCTCATGTCGATCGTATCTTCCATATGACTCGTGTTCGACCTTTCGGTCTCCGTGTTCTGAGGCCATGTCTGTACATGCTAGGCTCGTCAAGTTAACCCTAAGTGTTCTGCATGTGTAAAACTGTCTTACACCCGTTGTATGTGGACGTAAGGATCTATCACACCCGATCATCACGTGGTGCTTCGAAACGACAAACTTTAGCAACGGTGCACAGTTAGGGGAGAACACTTCTTGAAATTGTTGTAAGGGATCATCTTATTTACTACCGTCGTTCTAAGTAAACAAGATGCATAAAACATAATAAACATCACATGCAATTATATAAAGTAGTGACATGATATGGCCAATATCATATAGCTCCTTCGATCTTCATCTTCGGGGCTCCATGATCATCTTGTCACCGGCATGACACCATGATCTCCATCATCATGATCTCCATCATCGTGTCTTCATGAAGTTGTCACGCCAACAACTACTTCTACTTTTATGACTAACGCGTTTAGTAATAAAGTAAAGTAGTTTACATGGCGTTCTTCAATGACACGCAGGTCATACAAAAATAAAGACAACTCCTATGGCTCCTGCCGGTTGTCATACTCATCGACATGCAAGTCATGATTCCTATTACAAGAACATGATCTCATACATCACAATATATCATTCATCATTCATCACAACTTCTGGCCATATCACATCACATGACAATTGCTGCAAAAACAAGTTAGATGTCCTCTAATTGTTGTTGCATCTTTTACGTGGCTGCAATTGGGTTCTAGCAAGAATGTTTTCTTACCTACGAATAACCACAACGTGATTTTGTCAACTTCTATTTACCCTTCATAAGGACCCTTTTCATCGAATCCGCTCCAACTAAAGTGGGAGAGACAGACACCCGCCAGCCACCTTATGCAACTAGTGCATGTTAGTCGGTGGAACCGGTCTCACGTAAGCGTACGTGTAAGGTTGGTCCGGGCCGCTTCATCCCACAATACCGCTGAAGCAAGATAAGACTAGTAGCGGCAAGCAAGTTGACAAGATCTATGCCCACAACAAAATTGTGTTCTACTCGTGCAATAGAGAACTACGCATAGACCTAGCTCATGATGCCACTGTTGGGGAACGTTGCAGAAAATTAAAAAATTTCCTACGGTTTCACCAAGATCCATCTATGAGTTCATCTAAGCAATGAGTCAAGGGAGTGAGTTTGCATCTACATACCACTTGTAGATCGCGTACGGAAGTGTTAGAGGGAGCGGTGATGATGGAGTCGTACTCGCCGTGATTCAGATCACCGGAGATCCTAGCGCCGAACGGACGGCACCTCCGCGTTCAACACACGTACGGAGCATGTGACGTCTCCTCCTTCTTGATCCAGCAAGGGGGAAGGAGAGGTTGATGATGATGGCTCCAGCAGCAGCACAACGGCGTGGTGGTGGTGGAACAGCAGCACTCCGGCAGGGCTTCGCCAAGCACGTGACGGAGGAGGAAGAGGTGTAGCAGGGGGAGGGGGCGCCAGGACTTCAGGGGTGCGGCTGCCCCTCTCCCCCTCCCTTTATATAGGCCCCCAGGGGGGGCACCGGCCCTGGGAGATTCAATCTCCCAAGGGGGCGGCGGCCAAGGGGGGAGGAGTGCCCCCCAAGGCATGTGGTGCGCCCCCCCCCACCCTAGGGTTTCAACCCTAGGCGCAAGGGGTGGGCCTAAGGGGGCGCACCAGCCCACTATGGGCTGGCTCCCCTCCCACTTCAGCCCATGGGGCCCTCCGGGATGGGTGGCCCCACCCGGTGGACCCCCGGGACCCTTCCGGTGGTCCCGGTACAATACCGGGTGACCCCGAAACTTCCCCGATGGCCGAAATACCACTTCCTATATATAATTCTTTACCTCCGGACCATTCCGAAACTCCTCGTGACGTTCGGGATCTCATCCGGGACTCCGAACAACATTCGGTATACTGCATACTCATATTCATACAACCCTAGCGTCACCGAACCTTAAGTGTGTAGACCCTACGGGTTTGGGAGACACGTAGTCATGACCGAGACGGCTCTCGGGCAATAACCAACACCGGGATATGGATACCCATGTTGGCTCCCACATGCTCCTCGATGATCTCATCGGATGAACCACGATGTCGAGGATTAGAACAACCCCGTATACAATTCCCTTTGTCATTCGGTACGTTACATGCCCGAGACTCGATCGTCGGTATCCCAATACCTCGTTCAGTCTCATTACTGGCAAGTCACTTTTACTCGTACCGTAATGCATGATCCCGTGACCAAACACTTGGTCACTTTGAGCTCATTGTGATGATGCATTACCGAGTGGGCCCAGAGATACCTCTCCGTCATACGGAGTGACAAATCCCAGTCTCCATCCGTGTCAACCCAACAGACAGTTTCGGAGATACCTGTAGTTCACCTTTATAGTCACCCAGTTACGTTGTGACGTTTGGTACACCCAAAGCACTCTTACAGTATCCGGGAGTTACACGATCTCATGGTCTAAGGAAGAGATACTTGACATTGGAAAAGCTCTAGCAAAACGAACTACACGATCTTGTGCTATACTTAGGATTGGGTCTCGTCCATCACATCATTCTCCTAATGATGTGATCCCGTTGTCAATGACATCTAATGTCCATAGTCAGGAAACCATGACTATCTGTCGACCAACGAACTAGTCAACTAGAGGCTCACTAGGGACATGTTATGGTCTATGTATTCACACGTTTATTACGATTTCCGGATAATACAGTTATAGCATGAATAAAAGACAATTATCATGAACAAGGAAATATAATAATAATCCTTTTATTATTGCCTCTAGGGCATATTTCCAACAGGCCTTTGGCCCCCAAACCCCACATCCAAGTCAATAATAGCCCCACCAAGGTTTGTCTCAAAAAAAACGCAGTAATTAAGGCATCCGTTAGTCCCTTTAGTATAAATACTGTATCGTTAATAATGGCCCCACCTTTTGTCTCACAAAGTATGTTGGGGCTCCTGCGACAACCGGCTACAAGTTTACAATCCACTTCTCTTCTCTCTCCTTCAACTAAGCACAAATACCATATTTAAATCCTTATAGCCTGCTTATGTCATCTAATTGTAGTACTTGCTCTAAAGTTACTCTCCACTGTGTAGTCTGAAATGCCGGGCGTGCAGCGGGCGGTGCCCTCGGTCGGCGCGCCGGTTCAATGGCGGAAGCAGTGAGAGGTCGCATCGCCTTGACTTGCCATCAATGTGGAGCGGCGGGCTCAGCTGGCGCCGGGCGGGAAGCGCGCGCGGGAGGGGGGAGGGGTTTTTGTTGGGCCAAGAAGGTGAGCAGCCAACCTGGGATCGGTCCGGACGGGGAAATATCATGTTCTCCCATACTCTGCATATGACACTAGTCTATGTTACTACTCCCTCATTTCCGGTTTATAGAGATGTTTAGAGTAACATAGTAATATGTTACAGTATAAGTTACTCCCCACTATGACTAGCCTTGGCCTCTCCCAGTGCCCCACCATGTATAGCTGCTAAGCCTACCATGTAGGCATAAAATATGATGTGGCAATTTAATTAAGAAGAGAGAGACTAGTTTGGTGACCGCAGGAAGAAACGGTGGAAAGACAGTTTTGAGTCTATAGCTAATTAAATGAAGCAAGCTTAGCAACAATAAACTAAGCACCTATGCGTTGAAGACTTGAGTTACTAAGCCATTTAATGCACTTAGCAGCTCATCTAAGCACATCTAAGCACTTAGCACTTAGCATCCCCTTGACCGTGGACCTTGAAGGTGTACGTCACCTTGTGTCTCATAATTTTCCTCGTCATCATCTGAGTCCTAGAAGATCTCACCCACATCATCATTAGGCATGCAGCCGCCTTGATAGACAACATGCGCAGAAAGAGTAGTGGCGACTGGGGACGCACCACGTCGTGGGCACTCCATACGTGCTCGTGTGCGTGCAGGGTGCGTGTTTTTCCATCGGTGCTAGCTCTAAGGCCGAGGCTGCGGTCGTCTTTGTCTCGGACTAGTCGTTGAGCAACGACGGCAAAGAGGTGCTGCACGAGATGCGTAGGCGCCGTTGTGTGCAAGCTTCACCGTAGCATGACGAACCGAACATCACCGCAGATGGCGCATGCCTCCATGCAGCCGAGTGTGTGTGCATGCATGTGCTATTCACGTGCATTCTGCGGCCGAGCATGTGTGCATGCACATGTTGTGTACGTGCGTTGTGTGATCCATGTTGTGTGTGTATGTGCATGAGTTGGATCGGATGGAGTTAGTGCATTGGCGTGTGTACATGTGTGGCTGCATGCGTCATGTACATGCGTGGCTTGTTGCGTGGTTATCAATATAAACTATAAAACATCTTCAACTTAGCATCCTGATGTATCGTTTCTAGTGGTTAGCAAAGAGTTCATGTTCTTTTATTTGTTTATAGATGAGCAGGCGGCAAAAAACAGGGGGAAATGCGCAAGGTTCCTTGCAGACGCTCCACCGCGAGGTTCCTTGCTCATTCTCGATCGTCGGGAATCTATGTTCTTCAACTCTTTTCTTTTACGTGAGCTTTGTTCATCCTTTTCCCAATATGTGAGACATCTAGCATCAAGGTGCACGTGTCATGCAAGAAAATAGAGATAATCAGATAAGCAATGCGTAAGCGAGTCGTGCACTTCGATGGCACCTACTACACAATATTTTTTCTCCTCGATGGCACGTGAATAGTGCATGCACTCGACGATGGAGCACGGGATGGTAGCCATGACATGGTCAGCCCTTTTTTGGAGAGAGTACATACCAAATAACTTTGATGTGTCCCGTCAACTCGCAGAACGACGAGAAGCTTGATTACGCCTTCTCCCTCACCAACGCATGTGCGGTGGCTCGCAGCACGAGGAGAAACTTTTGCTTACAAGCGGTGGACGTGAAATAGTTCATTTGGTGTCAGATTGCCAGAAGTACTACTATAGAATCATCGACTTCCGGAAGAGGCGAAGAGCCAAGCGCAAGGTCACCTACTAACCTTAGGCTAGGCGTAGTGGGAGTAACATAAGTAGGGGTACCTCCTTTTTTTATTCTAGAAACGACCACACGCGAATATCAAGGTGCTGGTTACGTAGAACAAATTTCCCGGAGTCCGTGCTCGGCCCTCCTCTATCTCTCTACTCAGCCAGCCAGCGGACGCGCGGAGCCCATCGTCTATTTTCTCATATGTGGTCCCACATGTCAGTGAAAACGCAAGAGGACCCACTGAACCTGCACATCTTTCACCTCGATGTGCTGGTGATGAAAAACAAATCCAATAAAGATCTTCGGTGGCCGCTTTTGGAGTTAGTCAAGATTAGTAAGATTCTATTTACAGTTTAACCCAAGATGCACATCACGTGGCTTCAACTACCACTCTATTTTCTTGTATGACATGACCTGGATGCTGGATGTCCCACGTGTCGGCAAAAGGAGGAAGAACCCGACAAAATCTTTGGTTGTGCTCTCGGATTAGACTTGTTGTGCTAACTTAAAATTTTATTGTGTAAAATGGATGCAAGTTTTGGTATTGGGAAGAAGAGTACATCGATATATTGATAGAGCGCAATTTAGTAGATGTTCTAGCACTTTTAGCTACCTTAGAGGCTAGAGATGAGACTAGTGCACTTGTTGATAGAATAGAGGCTAGACATGAGAGTAGATGCGAGGAAGC
Source organism: Triticum aestivum (assembly GCF_018294505.1). NCBI lineage: Eukaryota > Viridiplantae > Streptophyta > Magnoliopsida > Poales > Poaceae > Triticum > Triticum aestivum. Next base: position 480,499,383 of record NC_057810.1, read on the forward strand.
AATGTCTACTTCTTTACACTCGAAGAAGAAAGAAGCACGCAAGATCAAGCCTCCGCAGATCAACAATGAGTGCATCGAGAAGGCACTAATCCAACTTACAGGAGCAGTTATGAAAGCTGGATATCTTCTAAAATGTATTCTTGTGGTTCTTGTTTTCTTTGGTCTTGCTTTTCTAGTCAAAATTTTGGTGATGTATTTCCATGTACCAAAAAATCAATGATGAAAAAAAGATAAGTGTTTGCAAAGAAAAATGTACGCGGTCGGGATGCGTCCGCGCGTCCAGTGCACGGCCACCGCATTCGAGAAATGGCCCGGACACGACCCCATTGCCCTACCCAAACGGACAGAATCCACGCAAAACGAAGGTCCGTTTGGGGTCGTGCGTTGGAGTTGGCCTTACAAGTGGGACCGCAGTTGAGGAAACGGACTATCGGCAAACCCCCACCTCGCCCGCCGCGTGATGGCTGAGTTAGAGAAACGACAAGGTTAAAGTGATTGTTGTAGCACGGACTCCAAAGAATATGGTGTCAGATGGAAGTCGTGCTGGTGGCGTGTGTCGTACTCCTGGACGTGAATGCCTGTTCTGGCCCATGCCACCCTACTACTCCTACTACTTATAGTAGTGGTATCGAGGATTCAAGGTGCTGGTTACATATAGCAAACACATTAACATATGGCCCACCTCACACTGTGGACAAATTTCCTGGAGTCTGTGCTAGGTCAAAAAGTGTTCTTTGTGAGGGTGGGTGTCTGGTCTCAAGTTTAAAACTTGTTGTATGACGTATACGTAGACGTAGATATAGTGCGGCAGTTCTGAAAGTTTGAACCCAAACATCAGAATGCAATTTCTACTGGACTCATCTGAGGACCTAGGATGATGGGATTCACAGCTACAGTAAAAACACCCGCCCTGTAAAACTATTGTTGATTGGCATCATCCGATAACCTGTTGCAATGCACGTACAATTATGTATTCAGAAAATATTTTTTTGCCTTGTCGCAACACTCACTTAGAGAAGCGACTCGAAAGCCATTCATAAATTTAGTAAGTTTATCATAGGCATATCATTTTATTACATATAGCAGGTCATCAACCCACAACGACAACGAGGATACATTATAAATACTAAAGTTTTCATCACACAACAAATGACAAGCAATGAAATGAACTTCAACTCAACCAATCCTCGGCGTTGGAAACGCTTTCTTTGAACCACAAGTGATTCTCTAGGATGGGCCATCTATTGCCAATCTCGAGACCAACGCAGGACTGATCATCTAGGCTGAAGAGGCCTACTATATCAGTACCAGGGTAGGGAACCACCCAATTGTCCGAGGTATAGATATAGTTGCTTCTCATAAATGGTAGTAACGTTGTGTTAACAGCAGTTGGATCGCCTTTCACCATCATCAGATAGTTTTGTCCAAGGAAGAGCGAGTTTTCTCCAAGACTATCAATACTGTACCAGGGAGAAGGTGTTGGAGCTAGCACACTAGTATCCATCCTGAATACCATGCAACGAGTGTTGGAATAGGTTCGGAGAGTGCGACCATGGGAGACAACACGTGCTCCCTCAGTAGTAACAAATTCAATGCACCGTATACAGACAAGAAGATGTGATCCATCAGAATTAGTTGCCAGGCGCCACTGAGTATATAAGTTCTGCTCGTACTCATGCTCGTGATCATCACCATCGTCATCCCCCCTGTCGGTGTCAAAACCGGAGGATCTCGGGTAGGGGGTCCCGAACTGTGCGTCTAGGCGGATGGTAACAGGAGACAAGGGACACGATGTTTTACCCAGGTTCGGGCCCTCTTGATGGAGGTAAAACCCTATGTCCTGCTTGATTGATATTGATATTGTGGATGTTTACAAGAGTGGATCTACCACGAGATCAAGGAGGCTAAACCCTAGAAGCTAGCCTATGGTATGATTGTAATGGTTGTTGTATATCTCTATCGACTAGCCTGGCCCCGGTTTATATAATGCACCAGAGGCCTAGGATAACAAGAGTCCTAGCCGAATACGCCGGTGGGGGAGGAGTCCTTGTCTTGATCGCCAAGTCTTGTTGATTCTTCCTTGTATGCGGCAGCTGTCCGGACTGGCCCATGAGTATACGGCCATGGGGGTCCTCGGCCCAATCCAACTGATCGGGAGACGACGCGGTGAGTACCCCCTAGTCCAGGACACCGTCAGTAGCCCCCTGAACCGGTCTTCAAGTTAGGGACGCTCCTCGATTCTTCTGAACTGTTCTTCATCTTCGGTTGCCGGTCTTGAAAACTGGTTCAACAAATCTTCTCATCTTCGATCTTGAGGATCGCCGAAATGCATTCGATGAGTTTATATGTCGGGTATCCGAGGAGCCCCTTTAAGTTTCCGGCCTTTATCAATGCCTTGTTATTTTTATGCCACACCTCGGGTTTGAAGTTGTTCCCGGGCGGCAACGTCCTCTTGCGTCCGAGCTCCAACGCCGGACTGCATTCGAGGTATCTTTTGCAGCCGAGCACCAATGCCGGACTGCTTCCCAGCTCTAACACCGGACAATGTATCCGAGCTCCAACGCCGGACTGTATCCGAGGTGTCATAGATCACCTTGGTTCAAAGAACTTTGAAGGAGTTTAGCCGAGCTTAATGCCGGAAATGCCCTCTATGGAGCCAGCCACTAGCGCCCGAGCTTTATGCCGGACTGCTTCCGAGGTGGTTAAGCACCTCGGTCATGGGCTGATTTTTGGTCAATGTTTCTTATTGATGCAATTTATTCTCTGACGAGATATATAGCCAGTAGCCCTCAAGGTGGGTATCGGTCTAAAACCCGAGATGCACATGAAGGATGACATAAGACCGCTGGTCCCCATAGCCGCTGAGACTCAGGTTGATTTGCAAAATCGGTCTGAGGATCAAGTCCTAGCTCGGTAGAATACTTCAGGACACAAAAAGCGGCGTGCTCAGTCCTCGAGACTCGGGTTGGGTGCGATCGACCAACCTGAGGATCAAAATCTCCTCGGAAACTATATTGCACTTAAAATTTTCTGCATAGAACAGGCAATGCAGTAGGCCCCGAGACACTGGCCGGGTGGCAACACCAGATCAGGGGATTGATGTGCCCCTTTAATATTTGTAAATAATAAGCCCGAAGCCCAGTAGCCCCCGAGCCTTAATGCGGGCACGGGAGGCCGAATTAAGGATCGATATCCATAGTAAAATCACAAATTATGTGTAATGACTCTATGTATCCAAGTACTTTACGTCATTAATGCTTGGATCCGCATTGTACAAAACTTTGTTGACCGACCATCGGCTTCCACCTCCTCGGCCAATAGCCGAGGAGTGTTTGTCCTTCTTTATAAAGCCTTTATGAGGGCAAAGATTTACAACAAACAAGGCAATCTGGCCATACGGTTTTATAAACAAAGGCACGCGGAGAGACATGTTATATTACTGTTTAACATAAGAAATGTCTTCCAGAGAAAATAGTCCCGCTATCGGTTCCTTTCTTTGGGTTGTCATGCTAAGCATGATCATGAAACCTCTGCTCCAATGTAGGAGCAAAATATCGAGGATTTAGTTTGGGAGGCCAGTTAATAGCCCCCGATAGTGTTCGGCGACAGTCGAGGTCAAGCCGGAAACACTTCGGCCAATGAATGACCCGTCATTTAATAAAGTCATCGGATCGCTGACCAGTTTACACCTATTGTGACAGTCAGTTTTCAGCTTTCTCCATGGAGGTGCTTGACCATGCGAGCTGGAAGCACAATCGCAGTGGTTCTCCCTTTGCACACCTAGCCGAACAAAGCGGAACGTAGGACGCAAGCGCGGGAGCCGGGCAACCCAACTATTGACCGAAGACACAATTCGAAGCTGATGCATATATAGCAATATCCGAGAATGTTTTTGCCGAATCTCTAAAGGTGTCCGGCGTTGCACTGCGAGACTTGTGCTGAAAACACACAAATAGTTAAAAGTGCCATAAGCTTTGAAAACCAAAAAAACGTCAGTAAAAACATGACGTCCGAACAAGATCAAGTGTTCGGTGCCGATCCGAAAATTGGACTTTAGAAAAAAGTGCTTCTGCCGTGCTTTAACTTTGCAACGACTAAGAAGAAAAACACTTAGTATGAAACGGCTCAAATAAACATAAGAGCCCCCAAGCGACTTGGGTAAAATTTGACTATAAAATGTAAGGTGACATGTAGAATGCCTTCTAGCCGGATTGTAGATCGTTTGTCGTAGCGGACCTTTTCGCTTCAACCTCTGGAACCCAATAGTCCGGAGTGTGTCCGAATACCCTCGCGGTTATAAAAACCGGGGCATCCGTGGAGACCAGGTGTAAGGGTCATTAGTGCTTTATCAGACAAGTGCCCAACTAGTTATGTTATATTACATGGTTAGTAAGAAACATCTTCCAGGGAGAATAGTTCCGTTAGGGGTTCCTTTCCCTGGGAGGCATGCCCTAAAGTGCATGTCCGGACTGCGAAAAGAGCAGAAAAACATCTGGGGGCAGGTAAATAAATAGGTAAGAAATCATCTTTTAGTTCACCGACCGAGTATTACCTTAAGAACGCTAGCTTTAGGCTTCACCCAGTCTGAGGTACACATCCGGCTGACCCGGCAGTAACGATCGCAGAGGTGCTCCCTTTACCACCTAGCCGAACAATCGGGAACGTAGGGGTAAGCACAGGAGCCAGGCAACCCAGCTTGGCCAAAACTTAAGTCATATCGATGCATATAATGGTGAATAAAAGGTACATGCAGAAGTGTGACACATGTGTTGGGCATAAAGCCTGTATTAATAAGCTTCTGTTAAAGAAGCCCCCAGGTATAATGAGCGCGGGTAGCGCGTCAAGTGTGTGCGAACAAAGTTTCGACAAGAAAAAATTTTACAAGCAACTTTTTTACAAAAAAGTATAATTCTTGGTCGAACCGAACACAAGTTAGAAATTTAAAACTTTGAGCATGAAGGCAACTTAGCTGGTTAATGTGTTCGGTATTGATGACGCGGTCCGAGCTTGATGCGAGACAAGGTTCCATCCCCCAAGCCGGTCCCGAGGTGGCGAAGCAAGGAGCTCGGCACTCCGAAGTGGTGACATAGCACGGTCAATGCAGGACGGCAGAGTGATGCCGAAGTCCCCGGCATGGGGTAATGAAGTGTTGACGAAGCCCCCCATCCAGCCGAGGTGACGTCAAAGGATATAGTCCGGCTGGATCATTTTCCTGTGCACAAAAAATAGTGCAGACCGGGGATAATAGTAATAATAGGAATTAAAAAAATGTTGCATAATAAATAATTTATGCAAAGTGAGTAGTAAAAGAAATATGGCCTGGCGCCGAAGTCGATGTCGATGCAGGTCATCGGCGTAATGCAATAAAGGCGTGGAAAAGCCTGGATTCGCAGGTCGGTCCGAGTTCCGGATGCGGCGTTCGCCGAATTTTGTACGGAAACTGACCGAACCATCATGCGACCGTCGATAATGCGGCCACCATTTGATAGACCTGTGTACATCTGCTGGACTAACCAGAGTAATAATTCCTTGGGAAAAATTTAACCCAAATGAGCAAAAAGGAAATACTACGATTAATAGCACATGGTTTATTTGTTGTAGCAATCCAAAGGAAGGTGATTCCCAAAATTGGGACTCGATCCGCACACCCATGCCTGGTCGGCTAGTGACACCGAAGTGTCCGGAGTAGGTTGATGAAGAGATGGCGAAGCCCCCGGTCCAGTCGAGATGTCGAAGTAAGTCGGCGTGATGGACACCAGCTTGAAGAAGCAATAGTGCGGCCCTGCCGATGCAGGTCGTGACGTGGTCGATGCCGGCTTGACGAAGCGACCGTGCGGTGATGCCGGTATGCCCGCTCCGTGTAATCCGTGGGGCGGCCATGTTGGCGATGATTTATCCTTCGCGATGCCGGACTCTTGTTCGGTTTGCCGAGATGATGATCCGAAGAAATTGAGCTCGGCTCAACAAAGCGATGACATGTCTAACGCAGGTCGGCCGCCGTGGAGTGATATTGTCGTGCTGGAGGGGGTTGTCTTCGGCACTTTCTAGGGTGTTATTATCTCCTGTGCTGGAATCTCTATTCTTGCTGTGGCGGGATTTAGAGCGGCGCCGCTGACTTTGGCGCTTGGGCTGTTTCCTTAAGGAATCGGCCTCCGTTGCTTCTTCGCCGTCCCCATCTTTTGGGGTGTCCACCATGTATATGTCGTATGACGAGGTGGTCTTCCAGTGTCTCGTAGGCACTGGTTCTTGATAGTCTCCGGCATCGTCGTCCATATCGTCGATGTCTTCGGAGTCGTAGTCGAGTACGTCGGTTAGATCATCGACGGTGGCTACGAAGTGGGTGGAGGGTAGGCTCTGAATTTCTTTGTTGTCCGCGTCCCAACCATCCTGGCCATAGTTCGGCCAGGGCTCTCCGGATAGCGAGAGATGCTTCAGCGAATTTAAGATATCACCGAAGGGTGAGTGCTGAAAGATGTCCGCAGCGGTGAATTCCATGATCTGCGCCCAATCGGATTCGACTGGCAGGGGCGCAGGAGGTTCGTAGTCCGGCAGAGAGTCCGGCACCTCGGAGTCATGAGCTTTATGCGGGACAAGGTAAGTGTTCGGCTCCATCGCCGTAGAAGTTGCAGCTCCCGAGGTGGTGTCCAGCCATCCGTCCTCGATCTGAGCGATCGGCTCCGGACTATGGGTCGGAGCGGATTCGTGTGCGGCCTCCAAGGTGCTGTCCGGCGGCAGAGTTAGGTCGTGCCCATCATGACAGTGCGGCACGCTCGGCTGTGGCTCAGATCCTTCGAAGATCAAGTCCCCGCGGATATCGGCCGTGAAGTTTAGGCTTCCAAACCAGACCTGACGGCCAGGGGCGTAGCTTTCGATCTGCTCCAGATGGCCAAGTGAGTTGGCCTGCAGTGCGAAGCCGCCGAATACGAAGATCTGTCCAGGGAGAAAAGTCTCACCCAGGACTGCATCGTTGTCGATTGAAGAGGCCATCAAGCCTATCGGTGACCACACAGAGGAACTCTTAATGAAAGCACCAATGTCGGTGTCAAAACGGGCGGATCTCGGGTAGGGGGTCCCGAACTATGCGTCTAGGCGGATGGTAACAGGAGACAAGGGACACGATGTTTTACCCAGGTTCGGGCCCTCTTGATGGAGGTAAAACCCTATGTCCTGCTTGATTGATATTGATATTGTGGATGTTTACAAGAGTGGATCTACCACGAGATCAAGGAGGCTAAACCCTAGAAGCTAGCCTACGGTATGATTGTAATGGTTGTTGTATATCTCTATCGACTAGCCTGGCCCCGGTTTATATAATGCACCAGAGGCCTAGGATAACAAGAGTCCTAACCGAATACGCCCGTGGGGGAGGAGTCCTTGTCTTGATCGCCAAGTCTTGTTGATTCTTCCTTGTATGCGGCAGCTGTCTGGACTGGCCCATGAGTATACAGCCATGGCGGTCCTCGGCCCAATCTAACTGATCGGGAGACGATGTGGTGAGTACCCCCTAGTCCAGGACATGGTCACCCCCCTTGGTTATAAAAAATTTCAAGTATAGGTGGTGGAATATTCACAGGACCTTGGAAACACAAGAAGAAGGTTAATTAGTAAAGGGAAACTTGCTAGCCCGCATGCATGTGGATGAAACAATTATAATTACGGTGGAAGACAAACATACCTAAACTACGAGGATCCCATGTGAAAACAGTGCCATGAGTGGTGGAAGCAAACACAACACCCTCGTATTGAATTGCATCACAGTACACATCCGTGTATAGAAACTGATTTTTGAGCAATATCCATCGAGTCGAACCACAAAGGATGGCAACAAGCTTGTCGAAGATAGCAACAACTTCATAGTTCTTGCAATTCCAAGAGCGGTTGGGAACTCAAAAAATTGCTATCTTCCGTAGAAGACAATCACCATGATCGTATTTGAACATGCGTAGAATACCGGTGTGCTCAACCTCTGGGCAGTCTGCTGAGATTTTTTGAAGTGGAACCCGGTGGCGAGTGTACACATTCAAAAGTTCCCACTCGCAGTTGTACCCAATATAAACAACCCAATCTCCATTTGTGCCTGCGCAATCCTTGCCCACAAGCGATGGCATATTAACACCATACGTATCATTATCAAGCGGCATCAACTTGCACAAGGCGAGGCCTCCGTCGTCCCCGCACCAGTCATCAGGGTCACGATGAAGAAGATAGGGGAGATCAAACCGCTCATGGACCCTTGGGTTCCTTCTAATGATGTTATTAGTTGAGTCGAGAATGGTCTTGAACGAACCTACCATGCTAGCCGAGGTGATGACGTCGCACCGATCAATGAGTTCCTCCACCACGTCATCTTTAAGATCGGGGCAAGAATAATGGGGTCATTTCCGGCCTGTTCCCTCCATGGAGAAGACGATCAAACAATGGAAGAAGGAAGGGTGTAGGCAAATGGAGGAGGGAGGAAAAGTGTGCGATAGCAGTTCCAAATCAAGAGGAAAAGGCGAAGAGTCGGTGGACGGTTGCCAGTTTGCCATGGTACACGAAGAGGCGCCCCGACCTACACGTCCATTCGGAAATACTAGTAGAAAATGACTCACTGCCGTCTCACTGACATGTTGGAACGGGACCACATGTCAACGAAACATGGTGTGTAAGTTCTCGTGCAAAATGCGATCTGGCCGCGTTGGCCCGAGGTGCCGCGTTATTTATTTATTTTTGAAAGTTTTCCGCATTAGTTATTGACCTTTATTTTTTTAACATACAATATGAATGGATAGCTCATGTGGTCATCACACGTGAGCGGATATATAGGTGGGCTAGGTGGGCAGGCGGTTGAGCAGGCGGCAACAATCTGAGTGCTAAAAGAGTTGATCCAATGCTTGGTTTTGTTTGGATTTTCCAACTATGACAATTGGATAGAGTGAATCAATGGCTTGCGTTCAAAGTTATTCTCATACTATAGAATTTTTGATTCAGTTGTTGTGCCGCTACCGTCCAATATCCGTGTCTGGTTGTTTCTAGAGTAAAAGAATGGAGGTACTAGTACTTACTGTGGGAAAGGTGAAGTGATGGTTGATTCGCCCGAGCAACTTATTGCTGTGGGAATATGGGAGTACCAGCGGATTCAAGGAACAGAGAAATGATGGTTGCTTCGTCCGAGCAACTTACTGTGGCGAAGGTGGGGCTATGTGATTTGACTGCTCACTAGTCATTACTACTGCGGCGCAATGACCGGGGTGAATCTTTCCCTGCTGTTGTGTTGTGCACTCAATATTGCTGCATGGCAGGTGGAGCCGGATGAAGGATGTCCAACATGTCGGCGAAACAAAGTTGAATTGTTTCTGGCATTTCTATCAATCCATCAGGATTTGTTTATATGTACGCATAACTTTAATGAAATTGTACTGTGATGCTATGAAGGTTTCAACTTCGGTTCCCGCAGGGAAAAAAGGTTTCAACTTAGGATTCATGTGTCTTGCCTCAAGATTATCTCGTTACAACATTCCATCAAATACAAATGAAACTACCATGGCTACCATGGCTAATGCATCTCAATGGTTCGTAGATCAGCGCCAATATTCACATCACAACTGAAGACAAAGTTGTGAGAAGGTGTACAAATAAAGAAAAAAATATAATTGATCGATGTTGTTCGTAGGCATGGCTCCATTTCCTTGGCATAGTGTTCATTGCTTGGCAGCTAGTTTCACCCAACTCTGTAGCCAAAAAAGAGGTGTATGGAGGACACCACAATCCGATCATTTTGTGCATCTCCACTAAAATCGAGCGGACCATCCATGTTTGCAAAGATATCCAATCAGTGTGATTACAATAATAGTGGAACTAGATGATGAAACATAACACACATAAATAGAAGTCGATCACCTCTATGATCTCCCTTTAGGACTAACTTCTTGTTGGAGAAGATTAGGCACGGAGTTGGATGAGGAGGATAGCAAAACCAATATCCCTTTCTGCAGTCCCATAGAAATGTAAAAACGTTGCCCGTGTGACATTTTGGCAGAACTGCACAAAACACTCTTAAGAAAAAAGTGATTTGTGCAGTTCACCAAAAGGTCGCAATAGCAGCGAGGTGAAAATGGATAGCCCTATTTGGAAAAGGAGGTAGAAAGGAAACAATTACTGCCCAATAACACGAGCTGAAGACACATACGCTGACAAAAAAGAAGCATATTACATGTAATAAGGGAAAGATAGCACATGGTGGTTTATCAAAAATGGTTTCAGGACGAGATTGCAAGATGGAAAGTACGCCGGCCGAGATACGATTTGAGCAAACAACTAAAGAAGATCCACATGCAGCAACATGGGAAGATGGGCAGTGGAGCCAGGCCAGAGGAAGCTATACCTAAGAGTCGTCGGGATGTTACTAGGAGGGCGCCGACGGCCGGGATCTGCCCATACTGCGGCAGCGAGCAAGTGGCGAAGGCCCTACCATGCCGGAGCTTGGTCAGAGAGAACGGCGGGTACCGCAGATTGGGACGTGCTGCCTCAACGCCGTCGAACGGAGAGACGATGCACATCCTCCCTTTCCGTCGGTGGATGGGATGCGGCCAGATCACTGACCAACGCTGAGAGAGAGAGAGAGGCCACTGCCGCCTTGTGTGAGATGGTGTGACGAGAGACAAACCCATTTTTCCATTTTCCCCATGGCAATCGTTTTATATTTTGTACGTGCCATTGAGGAATATATAACTTTATTTAATACTAATGCATCAAGTCAAACTTTGTTCCTTCTAGGCATGGTACCCGACCCTCCTTCGAGTAAACAACCGCTACACGCGTCAAATTATCACGTGGGCTGCCTTTTCGTACAGAAACGAACTCCACCGTGTACCCGCGCGAGTGTGGCCGGGAACAAGACATGAGTACGTGTGTCCTGCGTGCACCTCTTCTTTAGGTGAAGGTACGTACGTGGGTGGGTGTGAGAGAGATTGTTTGTGTGAACCAGAGGCAATGTGTTGATGATATCTCAAACAGAAAAACGTAACATATGCATTGTGTGTGAAACTGAGTCATGGACGTGAGATGTCGATAGAATTGAAAACAGGGATGAAGTGTGTGGCTGCGCGATCGATAAAGAGTGCCATCGAATTTGTGTTTTCCCATGTCAAAGATACAGGGCGGCTGGCCTACTGGAATTTGAGAGGGCAGAGGTGCAGTTTTTCTACGTGGCATGGATACCTACCTACAACGTTTGACTATCGATGTGTGTGTGGGGGGGAGGGGGCAGAGACCGATCGACTAGTATATGTGTGTGGAAGGAGAGAGACCTAGCTATGTATTGAGGGAGATCGATCGGCATCCATGGATATGTGTAGCAGAGGAATAAGGTTGGGAGAAAGACAAAGGTAGAGCATCGGAGGGTTGGTGGTGGAGTGGCGTCTCACAAATGGTGGGAGAGGCCTGCTAGAAAAACAGAGGGTACGAGTGCAATATAAATAAGAGAGGGCGGGGGATGTCTGTCCGTCTATGCACGTGCGTGTGAGAGACGGGTCGGGAGGTATGCAAGGATGATGAGGGGAGACGATATGGTTGTGGTAAGCATACGTAACTACATAGGAAGATCAACCGTCGTGTGTCTGAGAAAGGGAGAGACATAACTAGCAAGGTAAGTGTATCGATGCGTGGGGAAAACAAATTATAGTCGACCTGGATATATGTAGGGAGATCAGTACGTATACACGCATGCATGTGTTAGAAGCAAATAAGGTCCGGAGAGACAAACAGGGGGAGAGGAGTGCGGCTAGGAGGTGGTGCAAGAGGCCTGCCATGTCGAGGGGGAGGAGTGTGCGAGTATGAGATCAATGAAAAGAGGGGCGGGATTGTGCACCTGCGTGGAACCGTATTGCACATAGGGGGGCATGGACGGTGAGAAGAGAAGAGGGTAAGTATAAATGTGTTTGTTGTAGGCACACTTGGCTAAAGAGGTATATCGACCGGTGTGTGCCGGAAAGAAGGAGTCGGGGCCTACACACACCGTGGGTGGACGACCTAAAGAGAAATAACGAACGTGCGCGATGGAGGGGACGCTAAGGGTGGGTGAGAGGGGGCGGGCGTGTGCATGCGCGATAGAAAGTTAGCGCTAGCTAGCTATAAATAGAAGAGGATCGTGAAGGTGTAAAAGACGAACGAAGATCATAATTCATTATAAAAAAGTGCATACGGATACTTGAATAAGATATCATAATGTAGAACATTGATTATAATTTGGGCTAATGTGTGGCTTTTGCATCTCAGGTCTAAATACTTGTCATAATGTACAGGGCGGGGCACTATACTTTGTGTGATAAACACGGTGTACGTATGGAACATGGTTTAGATTAAATATATAGTTAGTACATCAAATGTACTATTATTTGGAATCAACATCAAGTGTATTCAAAAAATAGAATTCGAGTTCATGTAGTACACATAGTTCATATCTATCTCTATAGTAATCATGTGGTGTGTTATTAAGGTAATACACGAATGATGGTTGAAGTTGGCAACAATCATGATTGTAGATTCTTATTGAAATAGAGAAACGAATTCAAATTCAGTTGGAATTGTAGCGGTAGTATAGACATTTGGAATGCACTAAAATGTTGGTATCAGTAGGTTACATGCATTATACAGCAAGCGAAAAATTTTAATTGCACATAACATGGATTCATACTCCCTCCTTCCATCTATATAGGGCATAATGCGTTTTTTAAGATCGCCTTTGACTATTGACAAGATTAATAGTACATGACATGCACAATGTGAAAATTATATCATTGAAAGCTCCTTGCACAGACGAATTTAACGGTGTGCTTTGTGTAAGTTGTATGTCATATATTATTGCTCTATATTTGGTCAAAGCTAGCATCGAAAAATGCATTAGGCCCTATATTGATGGAAGGAGGGAGTAGCTTTGAATAACATTTGTATAGTAAAATGGGGCAAGACTCTCTCTTTGTGTGGTGTGAATAGTTTTTTTTTGTTTTCTTTTTGGTTGAGGGAAGTGCGAATTGATTTGGTACGTACAAGTACAATATTACACGTTAAGCTTGTCCCTAAAATTCAACCCGCGCCTTGTTATATCCCGAAAATTCAGATATCGTGCTCCCAAAACTGGCGCCTTCACAACCTGCGCTTTGCTATCCCGAAACTACAACACGCGCGAAAACTCCCTCCAGCTGCCAAACCCCGACACATGAAATCCCCCTTCTAACCGTGAGCCGAAAGGGCCGCTAGTTCAAATCGGTGGGGGGTACTTTTGTAACACACCCTACATTTTGGACAAGCGCATCCCTAAGTCATGGTTCACCCCCTCCCATCGCCCCCTTTTCACCATCCAGGCCGCCATAACCTTTCCGCTCTAGCCGCGAAACCCCACCACTACTAGGAAAAGGCCTACTAATGGCGCACCTAATTTGGCCATTAATGGCGCATTAGTGGTGCGCCATTAGTGCCACGCCATTAGTATATTTTACTAATGGCGCACCACTGGTGCACCATTAGTATCTGGTATACTAATGGCGCACCACCGGATGCGCCATTAGTATATACAACAGTGCGCCATTAGTATGCCTCCCAGGGGGCCATGTATACCCAGGTGCTTTGGCATAATAATGGCACACAACAACAAGATGCGCCATCAGTAACTTCGGCATACTAATGGCGCACTGTTTAATGATGTGCCATTAGTATCCTTTGGCATACTAATGGCGCACTGTGATGTGATGCGCCATTAGTATGAATATTAGTTTTTTTTTATTTTTTTATTTTCTGTTTTTTGCACAGGTTACAAAATGTATAATTGGACAAAATATAGACAGCACACATCAACAACAGATTCATCGAATACAATAGAAGATTAGTCTCTGAATACAATTCATCATATTAGTCTCTGAATACAATTCATCATATTAGTCTCCGAATTGAAAAGACCGAACAAAGATAGAACATTATATTACAAGTCTCAAGACCGCGAGTAGCGAGTTTGTCTTCACATTATAAGTCGATATTGATCATCTAAACTACCATCACATAGAAGAGAGCTGCGGTCATCACAATGAGCATCATCACGATGAAACTCGTCTTCATCCGGTTCCTCCAACGCTCCCTCCCCTCTCCCACTAGATAGCGGGCATATCTAGATTCGGCCTCGGTCCTAGTGGTGTACCCTTTGTAACTGTTACCGCTAAATCGGTGAACCTGTCTCCGACACTCCTCCCAGTCGTCGTAGACTCCGGGAACCTTACCCTTGTACACGACATACGACGGCATTGCTATGCACTAGCCAAACGAAACGTTAGTACCAATTCACAGACAATACATAAGAAACATATAAGTATGCAACAGAACGATCGGAAGAGAAAAGCAAGACATTAATAGCATCGATTACATCTAAGTTGAACGACTCTCGAAACCAAAGAGACATACTACAAGTTCATTAAAGTTTAATTACAACATGAGCCAAGCGATGTTTCAGAACTAGACACAGCATCACTGCTTTCGACTCGACTCAAGGGACCGGAGCGTGGATGAAGCCGCCATCTATCGTGGGAGTCATGAAAGAACGGGGGTTATCAGCCTGCATTTCTAGCATTGTGTCGATGTCACTGTTGGACGGTTGATTTCTGAGGTAGAACTGCCCCGAGGTACGAAGGACATCTTGATGGATGGTTTCCGCAAACTCCGACTGGATGCGAAAGAATTCTTGTCTGATGTCCGCGTCCTGGATTGCCGACACGCTCGCGGCCCAATCTTTGAGTTTACTCGGTAGCAAAAGTTGATGATGGTCCCGTATGATCACCCGCATGTGATGGATGGCGTAGTAGGCACCCTTCTGACTGCCAGGCGGCTGCTTGACGCAGCAGAACATCGTATTGTGGGAGAACACGTGCTTGCCATACTTACGAATAGGCCTGGTGAAGGTGCCTCCAGATTTGGCGTAGCCGGGGAGAACATCATCAAGAACCTTCTTGACATTTGTGTAGTCTACGTTCGACTGACGGTCCGGGTCGAAATACGTGGCCATGGGATATTTGGGGCTTAGGAGGATGAGCGTGCAATGTGTGTCACTGCAGAAAACACGGAATGTTAAAAGAAAAATGATCGAAATCTAAGAATTCATATGTTACGGGCCGGTTGAGGGGAGGACTTACTCAGGAAAGTAAGGCACGAGGAAGTTATCCTTATCTTGGTTTGCCAGAATGACGCCTTCGAGGTAAGAACTCACGACTTGCCGGTCCCCAGCGCTGCCCAAGATCTTGGCACGCATGTAGAAGGGGTCGACTATCACGATGTCCGGGGTCTTGTCGCGAATGATCCGCATCTCCATACTCAGCGAAAATAGCCGAACGAAGGTGTAGTGCAGCGGATGAAGGTTCATCATAGCGTGGATGTCATCAAACCGCAGGACGATCGTACGCTCGATGGAGTTATCCACAAAGCCCTTGCCCTCAGGCACCTTGGCCGCGAAAACCGGGTATGCCACATCCTTCTCTCTGAGACGCTGCTTCTCCAAAGAAAGAACACTGTCATGCAGACTCCGCATAGCACCGGTTGCAGCATTGAGCATATTTGTCGGTAGCATCACCCTACCCGCCACATGCACCCTCCTCGAGATATCCTCAGGTGAAGGTGGCCCGTCCTGAGCACGGATCGTACTCGGTGCCGGATGGCTCGCACCCTTGTTAGTCTTTCTTTTGCATGCCTTCTTCTTCTCCTGTAATGGGACCGAGTTCTGCTCACAGACCGCCTTCTTGAGTGTGTTTGGGCTGATAATATTTCACACCTCGCCTATCTGAGGCTCGGTGAAGTCGGAGCTGGAGGCATCTCTTGAGAGCTGAACGGCAGACGACGCCTGTTGCAACTTGGCTTCTCCGTGGTACTAGCTAGATCGCGCACGTCTTTTGTTGGGTTGGGTGACGGTGTCCTAGACTAGGGGGTACTCACCATGTCGTCTCCCGATCAGTTGGATTGGGCCGAGGACCCCCATGGCCGCATACTCATGGGCCAGTCCGGACAGCTACCGCATACAAGGAAGAATCAACAAGACTTGGCGATCAAGACAAGGACTCCTCCCCCACCGGCGTATTCGGCTAGGACTCTTGTTATCCTAGGCCTCTGGTGCATTATATAAACCGGGGCCAGGCTAGTCGATAGAGATATACAACAACCACTACAATCATACCATAGGCTAGCTTCTAGGGTTTAGCCTCCTTGATCTCGTGGTAGATCCACTCTTGTAAACATCCACAATATCAATATCAATCAAGCAGGACGTAGGGTTTTACCTCCATCAAGAGGGCCCGAACCTGGGTAAAACATCGTGTCCCTTGTCTCCTGTTACCATCCACCTAGACGCACAGTTCAGGACCCCCTACCCGAGATCCGCCCGTTTTGACACCGACATTGGTGCTTTCATTGAGAGTTCCTCTGTGTCATCACTGATAGGCTTGATGGCCTCTTCAATCGACAATGACGCAGTCCTGGGTGAGACTTTTCTCCCCGGACAGATCTTCGTATTCGGCGGCTTTGCACTGCGGGCCAACTCACTTAGCCATCTGGAGCAGATCGAAAGCTACGCTCCTGGCCGTCAGCTCAGGTTTGATCTTCGATGGATCTGAGCCACAGCCGAGAGTGCCGCGCTATCACGATGGGCATGACCTAACTCTGCCGCCGGACAGCACCTTGGAGGCCGCACACGAATCCGCTCTGACCCATAGTCCGGAGCCGATCACTCAGATCGAGGACAGATGGCTGGACACCGCCTCGGGAGCTGCAACTTCTATGGCGATGGAGCCGAACACTTATCTTGTCCCGCAGAAAGCCCATGACTCCGAGGTGCCGGACTCCGAACCTCCTGTGCCCCTGCTAGTCGAATCCGATTGGGCGCCGATCATGGAATTCACCGCTGCGGACACCTTTCAGCACTCACCCTTCGGCGATATCTTAAATTCGCTGAAGCATCTCTCACTATCCGGAGAGCCCTGGCCGAGCTACGGCCAGGATGGTCGGGACGCGGACAATGAAGAAATTCAATCCAACTTAAGTTCAAAAAGTCAGCTCGATCCGACCGTCCAAACTCCGGGAAACTTCCGATTAGTGCATCACTTTTTGGATCTGTTTTCTGCGTGAAAACGAATCCGACCCGAGTTCGTCTTTTTTATGAACGGGATTTCGGACATCCTTTTTGAAGGAAGTTTTGTATGGGGTATTGTGTTTTGTTCCCGAACACATCCCACTAACTTTAAGATCTTTTAAACATGATCTTCAACATCATGCTGGTGTCAAACCAGTCCGGCAATATTGCTCCACGGCTGCCGACCTGCGCTAGACACGTCGTCACTTTGTGGAGCCAACCTCAACTTTTTCGGATCATCATCTTGGCAAGCCGAACAAGAATCCGGCATCACGAAGGATAAATCATCACCAACATCGCCGCCCCACGGATTACACGGAGCGGGCATACCGGCATCGCCGCACGGTCGCTTCATCAAGCCGGCATCGACCACATCACGACCTGCATCGGCAGGGCCGCACTATTGCTTCTTCAAGCTGGTGTCCATCACGCCGACCTACTTCGACATATCGGCTGGACCGGGGGCTTCGCCATCTCTTCATCAACCTACTCCGGATACTTCGGCGTCACTAGCCGACCAGGCATGGGTGCGCGGATCGAGTCCCAATTTTGGGAATCACCTTCCTTCGGATTGCTACAACAAATAAACCAGGTGCTATTAATCCTAGTATTTCTTTTTGCTTGTTTGGGTTAAATTTTTCCCAAGGAATTGTGACTCTAGTTAGTCCAGCATATGTACACAGGTCTATCAAATGGTGGCCGCATTATCGACGGTCGCATGATGGTTCGGTCAGTTTCCGTACACAGTTTGGCGAACGCCGCATCCGGAACTCAGACCGACCTGTGAATCCAGGCTTTGCCACGCCTTTATTGCATTACGCCGACGACCTGCATCACATCGACTTCGGCGCCAGGCCATATTTCTTTTACTACTCACTTTGCATAAATTATTTATTATGCAACATTTTTTTAATTCCTATTATTACTATTATCCCCGGTCTGCACTATTTTTTGTGCACAGGAAAATGATCCAGCCGGACTATATCCTTTGACGTCACCTCGGCTGGACGGGGGGCTTCGTCAACACTTCATTACCCCATGCCAGGGACTTCGGCATCACTCTGTCATCCTGCATTGACCATGATATGTCACCACTTCACAGGGCCGAGCTCTTTGCTCCGCCACCTCGGGACAGGCTTGGGGGATGGAACCTTGTCCCGCATCAAGCTCGGACCGCATCGTCAATACCGAACACATTAACCAGCTAAGTTGCCTTCATGCTCAAAGTTTTAAAATTTCTAACTTGTGTTCGGTTCGACCAAGCATTATACTTTCTCGGGAAAAAGTTGCTTATCTTCCTTGTCGAAACTTTGTTCGCACACACTTGACGCGCTACCCGTGCTCATTATACCTGGGGGCTTCTTTAACAGAAGCTTATTAATTCGGGCTTTATGCCCAACACATGTGTCACACTTCCACATGTACCTTTTATTCACCATTATATGCATCGATATGACTTAAGTTTTGGCCAAGCTAGGTTGCCTGGCTCCTGTGCTTACCCCTACATTCTCGATTGTTCGGTTAGGTGGTAAAGGGAGCACCTCTGCGATTGTTACTGCCGGGTCAGCCGGATGTGTACCTCAGACTGGGTGAAGCCAAAAGCTAGCGTTCTTAAGGGAATACTCGGTCGGTGAACTAAAAGATGATTTCTTACCTATTTATTTACCTGCCCCCAGATGTTTTTCTGCTCTTTTCGCAGTCCGGACATGCACTTTAGGGCATGCCTCCCAGGGAAAGGAACCCCTAACGGAACTATTCTCCCTGGAAGATGTTTCTTACTAACCATGTAATATAACATAACTAGTTGGGCACTTGTCTGATAAAGCACTAATGACCCCTACGCCTGGTCTCCACGCATGCCCCGGTTTTTATAACCGCGAGGGTATTCGGACACACTCCGGACTATTGGGTCCAGAGGTTGAAGCGAAAAGGTCCGCTACGACAAACGATCTACAATCTGGCTAGAAGGCATTCTACATGTCACCTTACATTTTATAGTCAAATTTTACCCAAGTCGCTTGGGGGCTCTTATATTTATTTGAGCCGTTTCATACTAAGTGTTTTTCTTCTTAGTCGTTGCAAAGTTAAAGCACGGCAGAAGCACTTTTTTCTAAAGTCCAATTTTTGGATCGGCACCGAACACTTGATCTTGTTCGGACGTCATGTTTTTACTGACGTTTTTTGGTTTTCAAAGCTTATGGCACTTTTAACTATTTGTGTGTTTTCAGCACAAGTCTCGTAGTGCAACGTCGGACACCTTTAGTGATTCGGCAAAAACATTCTCGGATATTGCTATATATGCATCAGCTTCGAATTGTGTCTTCAGTCAATAGTTGGGTTGCCCGGCTCCCGCGCTTGCCTCCTACGTTCCGCTTTGTTCGGCTAGGTGTGCAAAGGGAGAACCACTGCGATTGTGCTTCCAGCTCGCATGGTCAAGCACCTCCGTGGAGAAAGCCGAAAATTGACTGTCACAATAGGTGTAAACTGGTCAGCGATCCGATGACTATATTAAATGACGGCCCATTCATTGGCCGAAGTGTTTTCGGCTTGACCTCGACTGTTGCCGAACACTATCGGGGGCTATTAACTGGCCTCCCAAACTAAATCCTCGATATTTTGCTCTTACATTGGAGCAGAGGTTTCATGATCATGCTTAGCATGACAACCCAAAGAAAGGAACCGATAGCGGGACTATTTTCTCTGGAAGACATTTCTTCTGTTAAACAGTAATATAACATGTCTCTCCGCGTACCTTTGTTTATAAAACCGTATGGCCAGATTGCCTTGTTTGTTGTAAATCTTTGCCCTCATAAAGGCTTTATAAAGAAGGACAAACACTCCTCGGCTATTGGCCGAGGAGGTGGAAGCCGATGGTCGGTCAACAAAGTTTTGTACAATGCGGATCCGAGCATTAATGACGTAAAGTACTTGGATACATAGAGTCATTACACATAATTTGTGATTTTACTATGGATATCGATCCTTAATTCGGCCTCCCGTGCCCGCATTAAGGCTCGGGGGCTACTGGGCTTCGGGCTTATTATTTACAAATATTAAAGGGGCACATCAATCCCCTGATTTGGTGTTGCCACCCGGCCAGTGTCTCGGGGGCTACTGCATTGCCTGTTCTATGCAGAAAATTTTAAGTGCAATACAGTTTCCGAGGAGATTTTGATCCTCAGGTTGGTCGGCCGCACCCAACCCGAGTCTCGAGGACTGAGCACGCCGCTTTTTGTGTCCTGAAGTATTCTGCCGAGCTAGGACTTGATCCTCAGACCGATTTTGCAAATCAACCTGAGTCTCAGCGGCTATGGGGACCAGCGGTCTTATGTCATCCTTCATGTGCATCTCGGGTTTTAGACCGATACCCACCTTGAGGGCTACTGGCTATATATCTCGTCAGAGAATAAATTGCATCAATAAAAAACATTGACCAAAAATCAGCCCATGACCGAGGTGCTTAACCACCTCGGAAGCAGTCCGGCATAAAGCTCGGGCGCTAGTGGCTGGCTCCATAGAGGGCATTTCCGGCATTAAGCTCGGCTAAACTCCTTCAAAGTTCTTTGAACCAAGGTGATCTACGACACCTCGGATACAGTCCGGCGTTGGAGCTCGGATACATAGTCCGGCGTTAGAGCTGGGAAGCAGTCCGGCATTAGTGCTCGGCTGCAAAAGATACCTTGAATGCAGTCCGGTGTTGGAGCTCGGACACAAGAGGAGATTGCCGCCCGGGAACAACTTCAAACCCGAGGTGTGGCATAAAAATAACAAGGCATTGATAAAGGCCGGAAACTTAAAGGGGCTCCTCGGATACCCGACGTATAAACTCATCGAATGCATTTCGGCGATCCTCAAGATCGAAGATGAGAAGATTTGTTGAACCAGTTTTCAAGACCGGCAACCGAAGATGAAGAACAGTTCGGAAGAATCGAGGAGCGTCCCTAACTTGAAGACCGGTTCAGGGGGCTACTGACGATGTCCTGGACAAGGGGGTACTCACCATGTCGTCTCCCGATCAGTTGGATTGGGCCGAGGACCCCCATGGCCGTATACTCATGGGCCTGTCCGGACAGCTGCCGCATACAAGGAAGAATCAACAAGACTTGGCGATCAAGACAAGGACTCCTCCCCCACCGGCGTATTCGGCTAGGACTCTTGTTATCCTAGGCCTCTGGTGCATTATATAAACCGGGGCCAGGCTAGTCGATAGAGATATACAACAACCATTACAATCATACCATAGGCTAGCTTCTAGGGTTTAGCCTCCTTGATCTCGTGGTAGATCCACTCTTGTAAACATCCACAATATCAATATCGATCAAGCAGGACGTAGGGTTTTACCTCCATCAAGAGGGCCCGAACCTGGGTAAAACATCGTGTACCTTGTCTCCTGTTACCATCCGCCTAGACGCACAGTTCGGGACCCCCTACCCGAGATCCTCCGGTTTTGACACCGACATTGGATTCTTGAGAAGGAGGCCCCATGAAGTCGCCATCGTACCCATGTTCAGCAAAGTACTGATCGACGTTGCCAAATGTATCGTCGTCGTCGTCGTTCTGATCCTGTGCCATATGCATGTTTGGATCCAGTGGCATAGGGATGTCCGCCACTGTTGCGGCGGTCTTGCCATGGGGCCGACTTGGCGCCGGCACGACTGGCGGTGTTGTCTTTGGGGTGGTGTCCCCCGCCCCCAAACGAATCTGGCACTTCGGCCAAAGCAGGGGCCAGCTCAGGCAGGCGCTGAGGGTCATCACGTCATCATCGTCGGCCCCGATGGGTCGAATCGGAGGTAACAACTCGTCACAGCCTGGCAGCACCCGAACCAGTTCAACCCTAAACAAGTTGGGTGGCATCGGGGTACCGTGGAACAAGGGGTTGCCCGGTTGAACGATTTTGCCCTTGGTGACATCGACCAACTCGTTGTTTACGAAGTGCAGGAGAGTGCACAGAACATCGGCGGCACCCTGCAAAAACATGTAGGGCGTCAGGGATGCCCAGTCAAAGGCAAGGAGATGAAGTCCTCGACCGTGAGAGGCTTAATTAGTTACCGTGATGATGGCGTCGAGCTCGGCTAATGTCAAGGCACTGCCAACGGCGGGCGTGCTGTTGACGGAGGGGCCGCTTGCTGCAGAGGTGCCAGCCGGCGTACACCCGGGTGCATTAAGCTCTCGTGCCGGCGTCGGAGACACCAATGCCGCCTCCGCCGGCGACACCAATGGCCCCGCCATCGCATTCTGCGAGTTGCTGGCCGTGAAGCTCGGAATCGGGGGCGGCCCCTGTTGGCCGCCCGCAATCCACGCACTCAACCCCTGGATCAAGGTAGGCACAATGGCGGTGATCATCGCTCCGAGTTGTTGTTGCACTTGCTCTTGGACAATCTCCGGAATCCGCGCCACCTGTGCCTTGAGTTCTTGAACCTCGTGCGCCTGGCTTTCCGAGCTGGTCTTTTTCTCCTTCCGCACACCAGCGGTATAGTATGACCCCCATTTTATGGACAAGCCTTTGCCGGCCACACGACCAGCTGACGTCGGCTTACTGAGCTTATCCTTGTTCTTCATTACATTCAACACCCTATTCAGAGTGGTGTCCCAAGGGTTGCTCTTAGTCGACCCCGCGCTACTGCTTTCAGTCGCCTGCGGAAGGAATGTGAACCATTTAGAAATTTGGCTTCATTAATTAGAATGCAACCATATGGAGCTAATTACGCGGGGGTGTATTCCTTACCAGAACAAGCTCAAGCGGCTTGGTCTTCGGATCCGTGGTAAGCTCCTTTGTTATCGGGTCCTCCTTGTACCGGGCCCTGACATAGTTCCTGGTCTGCTTGTTACTGCTGTATTTCTCGAAGAGGGGCGGTAGGCCTTGCTCGGCATGCTCCGCGTCCTCCTTGTCCCATATAGGCTCCGCCACTCTATAACCGCCGGGACCGAGTTTGTGTTCCCCTAAGTTCAACTCCCGCATTTCTTTCCCCCACTAACTTGATTCGGAGTTTGCGGTGCTCGAGCAATTGATCTTGAAGTCGTTGTAGTCATCTTCGGTGATCGAAGGATTTTTCTCCTTGATCTTCTCATAACTCTCACCTTTCTCGGTCATTCTCTTCACATTGCTTTTCCAAGTAGACAGGGCCTTGCTCATCTTCGTGAGGGCAGCATTGTTCACTTTATTCCGAAATAAGTCATGCTAAAATTCACGGAAAATTTCAGCATGACCTTTGCTGAAAATAGGACATATGGAGTACCCGAATTTGCTGGAACGGAAGTTAATCGACATTCCAGCAAACTCAAGGGCCTCTTGGGTGGACAAGGCAAAAAAGGCCTTCATCACAACATGGAAAATACATTGGCATGTGAAGAGGTGAAACAATATATACATCTCCAAGCAGTATCATTCAACATTTTGGACAAACCACTACAAGCAATACTGGATCAGAATAACTTTGTTGTGTATTAGAGTTCTGCTTGCTTTTATTGTTTTAGTTCAAATCTGAATTAAAACCAAGACAAGTATTTTGGAATGGAGGGTGTAGTAACTTAGCAAGTACTACCTCTGTTTTTAAATGTAAGACGTTTTGACAGTTTAGTTGAACTGTGAAAACATCTCATATTTAGGAACAGAGGGTGTGCCAATTAAAGGAAGGTCATTCGTGTTCTGAGCAAACACAAGACAATGCATAATTGTGCTAGTAGTAAAACACAGAATCTTGCAAAACCAAAATACTTTCTTATTAACTGCAAGTGGGGAACACCAGGAGTAGAATTAATTGGCGGCTGCTCATGTCTAACAGCCCTGTGGCAGCTGAGCCTGAAGACAGACAAGTCTCACCAGATGAAATAAACGGGTTTCTAATAAGTGTGTAAAGAGTGATGATTCTTCTAGAGACATAGTAGCAGTTTCTAACATATTACACTGACAACTGAACTGTCACAAGTAAGAGACCTCATTAGGCAAAAAGCCAAAGCCCACAAGTACTTGTGAACTGAATCTTGCAAGTCCAAACCCATTGCTTGAATCCAGAGAAATAAAATTAGAATGCTCACAGGAAGAATAAACTCACACTAACACATAATTATTACTGATAGGCTAACACCACACATCTTCAAATAATTCCAAGATAATTCGTGCAGTAGACACCACAATGTGATCACACAAACAAAATAGCCTCAAACCAGTTATTCTCGCATGATAATATGAAAATGCATATGGCACTGCCAAATTATACTATCCATATTTTGGTATAATGTCATTATTCCATACAGCAGGCAGCACTGTCACCACAAATCAGTTATTCTAGCATAATATAAATACGCAGAACAGAAGCAACAATTTACATTTCTGCATATGGCGTTGCCAATTTTTTTCTATCCATGTTTCAATTTGATGCCATCACTCCATTCAGCAAGCAGCATTGTAACAAAAAGAAATTCTAGGCGCAAATTTCTTCAGAATGAAATTAAGTTAGTGAAATGTCACACATTTCTTCACAATGAACAGATTTATACTATCTATCAGCAAGTAAATTATGCCATTTGAACAGATTTGAACAGCGAGGGGGAGAGGGGGAGAGGAGGAGGGGGAGCTCACGGGGGCGGTGGTGTGGACGGGGCGACGAGGTGGGGCGACGAGGTCCGGGTGGTGGTGGTGCGACAAGGTCCGGGAGGCGACGAGGTCCGGGTGGTGGTGGTGCTCCGGCGACGGTGGTGTTGACGGGGCGTCCGGGCCACCGGCGACGAGGGCGGCGGGGCGATGGCGTCCAACAAGGTGGGGCGACGGGGAGAGCGGCGCCAAGGAGACGAGGACGATGGGGCGGCGGGGCGGCGGCGTCGGGAGAGGAGAGGGTGGCGTCAGGGCGTCGGGGCAGAGACGAGGACGACGGGGCGGCGTTGAGGCGACGTCGGGGCGGTGTCGAGGCGGCAGGGCAGCGGCGTCGGGAGAGGAGAGGGGAAGGGGATCGAGGGCGAGGGCGAGGGAGAGAGAGGGGATAGGTTTGGGCCGGGATATGGATGGGGGCGGCACAATACTAATGGCGCACCACCCCTCGGTGCGCCATAAGTACATCCATACTAATGGCGCACCTCGCCCTGGTGCGCCATTAGTATTTTTTTTTTGATTTCTACTCGAGCCAACAAGTTATCTTCCACCTGACCTGATCCACATCAAGTTCCCTCTACTAGCTTGACTGGTCAGCAGCCAGTTCTCACACCAGGAGGTCCTGGGTTTGATTCCTAGGCTCCACAATTTTTTTATGCATTTAAAATGTTGTTTGATACTTATTTGTGTTTTAATATGTTCAAACTTGTTTAAATCATAACACTAATATTTTTTTTATAAGACAGTAATAATTTTTTTTAAATATCATCAAACAGTAATGCCGGTGGAGCGGGGGAGGGTGCGGGGGGTGCGGGGGGTCGGCGGCGGCGGTTGAGTAGGGAGGGGTGTGCGGGGGGTCGGCGGCGGCGGTTGAGTAGGGGAATCGAGGGTGCGGGGGGTCGGCGGCGGCGGCCGGTGGACCGGGGGGTGCTCGGCGGCGAGGGGGACCAGATCTGGCGAGGTGGGATAGCGATCGAGATGGAGGGGGATCGAGATCGAGTGTCCATGAAATTTAAAAATATTCATGATAGTTCAAAAAGTGCCCATGAAATACAATCGAGAAATGAAGGCTACGATTTAAATACAATCGATCTTAGCTAGCTATCTGTTCACAATCTTCTTGCCCTTCTTTTTCGCAAATGGAGTTCTTCTGTGGAACGGACGTCCTTTAGGTAGGGTGGTCCTGCTTCTTCTTGTGGTGTATGCTGCTACTTCATCATCGTCGTCATGTTCGATCCTCGGGTCGCCGTACTTGTTGAAGTCTTGCTCATTGGCTACTCCATCCATTCCGATGATCTTCCTTTTGCCTCTCCTCATGACAACACGACTGGGCTTTGGCGGGTCGGTAATGAAGAAGCATTGGTCCACTTGGGAAGCCAGTACCCATGGCTCATTTTTCGCGGTGACGTTTGCGCCCGCGGTCTTGGATTTGGCTTCGGGTATAACCATGGTGGTGAAATATCGGTCTTCTTTTAGGATGCTCTTGGCAAATCTGACACAGAACATCGGCACCTTCTCTCTAGCGTAGCTCAGCTCCCAGATCTCCTCGATCCTTCCATAGTATCTGTCCTTGTCCTTACCGGTGTAGGATTCCATCGTTACCCCGGAGTTCTGATAACCATCGCTCTTCATGTCCTTGTCCTTGGTGTAGAATGTGTAGTCGTTGATATCGTACGCCTCATAGGTCATCAGGTTGTGCTCGGCGCCCTGTGACAAGGTGAATATGAGTTGTTCTTCCGCGGAAGAATCTTCATGTAAAGGGTACGACAGAAGCTTCTGCTTGAACCAACGCGTGAAACATGAGTTGTGCTCTTTGAGTATATATCCGTCCGTCCTCTGTTGGCCTCGGTCATTGTACGTCTTCTCAATAAAGGTTTTGTTCTCTACCACCCAAGGATCGACCACGTTTATGTGTTGTAGCGCGACTAGGTTTGCTCTTTCAAAGTCGGTGAGTCGACCCTCGAAGTCGATATGCATTTCGCGGCGACCCTCACGGTGACCCCATCCAGCGAGCCTGCTGAGGTGCCTGTTGACGGGCAGACCAACGGGGTTCTCGATGCCTAGATAATCCGTGCAGTAGGAGATGCACTCTTCGGTCAGAAAGCCCCTGGCTATACTTCCCTCTGGACGTGACATGTTCCAAACGTATCCTTTGATGACACCATTCATCCTTTCGAAGGACATCATGCTGTGCAGGAACGTCGGCCCGAGTTGGATGATATCCTCCACGATATGGACCAGCAGATGCACCATAACGTCGAAGAATGCGGGCGGGAAGTACATCTCAAGCTCGCATAGTATCACCACGATCTCTTCCTGTAGCCTTCTGAGTTGCCTCACGCCAATCGACTTCCGAGAAATGATGTCGAAAAAGTTGCATAGGCCAAATAGCGTTTCACGGACGTGCGCGTCCATGATCCCAAGGATTGCAACTGGAAGTATCTGCGTCATTAGCACGTGACAGTCGTGAGACTTCATCCGGCTGAACTTCTGCTTCGCTGGGTCTAGGTATCTGCTTATCTTCCCCGCATAACCGTAAGGAAGTTTTACTCCTAGGAGGCAGGTGAAAAACTGCTCGATCTCCTCCTGACTTAGAGTGAAGCACGCGGGAGGGTAGTCATTTCCGGTCTCCTTGGCCTTTTTGCCTTTGCGACGACTTTCTGTGTCCTGCTTCGCCTCATCATCATCATCATCATCATTAGCGTGAAGCTCCTGCCTGATGCCCATTGATTTCAAGTCTGCCCTTGCTTTCGGCCCATCTTTGGTCCTCTCTGGCATGTTGAGCAGGGTACCAAGCAGACTCTCGCACATGTTCTTCGTGATATGCATGACATCAAGGCTGTGAGGCACATGGTGGACTTCTAGTACGGCAAGTCCCAGAAAACAGACCTCGTTTTCTATACCTTCAGCAGCGGCTCTGGCGCCTTTCGCTTCTTTCCCGGCTCTGGCACCTTTTGCTTCTTTCCCGGCAGTGGGCAGTCTTTCCAATTTTTCAACAGCTTGTCTATTTCCTCGCCGTTCCTCGTACACGGGCGTTTTCGGGGTTCGGTTTCACCATTGAACAGATCCTTGCGTTTCCTCCACGGGTCATCGTCGCGAAGCCACCTTCTATGTCCCATGAACACGGTTTTCAAAGACCCGAGATCTCTATCTAGCTGGCGATACGTTGTGTCATCCATGCACCTTACGCATCCAGAAAATCCGTGGACTACCTGCCCCGCGAGATATCCGTAACCGAGATAGTCGTGCACCGTCCTGAGCAGTGCGGCTCTCATAGGGAAATATTTTTTCTCTGCAGCATCCCACATGTTGGCTGGCGTTTTCCATAGCGTGTCAAGCTCCTCTTTCAGCAGCCCCAGATACAGATTTATGTCGTTCCCTGGTTGTTTCGGCCCTTCAATTAGCATACTCATGTGAATGTACTTCCTCTTCATGCACAACCAGGGGGGAAGGTTGTACATCCACACAAACACAGGCCAGGTGCTATGTGTGCTTCTCTGGCTTCCAAACGGATTGACTCCATCGGTGCTCGCGCCAAGCACGATGTTCCTTGGATCGTTCCCAAATTCTGGGTCTTCAAAGTTCAACGCTTGCCACTGGCTCGCATCCTTAGGGTGACTCAGCATCTTGTCTTTTTTATCCATCTCCGGATCATTTGCGTCATCTTCTCGCTTCTTCTCCTCCCTGTCCGCGTGCCAACGCAGGAGCTTTGCTACCTTAGGGTCCGCGAAATACCGCTGCAGACAAGGAGTGATCGGAAAGTACCACACAACTTTTCGAGGAGCTTTCTTCCTCTTCTTGTATCGAGTGACGCCGCACACCGGACATATAGTAGACTCCGCGTGCTCGTCCCGATAAATGATGCAATTGTTCATGAACACATGGTATTTCATGTGCGGTAAATCCAGAGGACACATGATTTTCTTCGCCTCCTCCAAACTGGTCGGGCACTTGTTCCCCTTGGAAAGACGTTCGTGCCAGAATGACATGTTCTCGTCGAAACATGCGTCGGTCATTTTGTGTTTTACCTTCATCTCCAGAGCCATGAGCGTTACTTTCAGGCGGGTATCCTCGGGCCTGCATCCTTCATACAATGGAGTAACCGCGTCTAACTCAAGTTGATCCATTTTGGCTTTCTCTCGGGCGGCAGCTCTTGCGTTATCCGTCTGCTTGAGAAGCAGCTCTTGAATATGAGGGTCCTGCACCCAGCCCATCGATGGTCCAGCGTCGTCTGCTCCGCCGGCATCATCATCTTCATGATCATGCCCGTCGTCTGCTCCGGCATCTTCCTCATCATCATGTCCTGCATCTTCTACATGATGACTGTGTACAGCATCACCGTCATGATCATCTCCTGGGGATTCTTCATCTTCTCGCCCGCCCGAGCCGCGGTGGCTGTCTTGCTGCCCTTCCTCATTTCTTGCCCGGCCCCCATGGACGACTTCGTAGTCATCTTCATCACCTTGCCACCGATAGCCATCCATGAAACCACGCAAGAGCAGGTGGTCCCGCACCTGGCCGGAATCCGGGTCCGCAATAAGGCTCTTCAGCTTGCATCTTCGACACGGACATCTTATCTCCGTCTTGTTCTTTTGAAGCATCTCGGCCTTTGCGGACCTCAAAAACCTATTCACGATGCCTTCGGTCATCGTGCGGACCATGGTCGCCTGCGGGGTAGAGCAAAACGATATTTTAGAACCAAGAAAAAATTTGGCATGACTTTCCCTAAAAATAGGACCAAAAAGAATGCTTAATGCCAAAATTCTCGCCGAAATGGAAATGAATCAACATTCCGGCAAAATATTGGCAACTATCGCATTTCAAATACCGGTACACCTCCAAACACAAACACATATGCAACACCACAAACATATGCAACACCACGAACATACATAGATCTAGCTAGGCCATAAAAAGTGCATGTGCACATTGTTGTAGGGAGAACAACATAAATATAGCTTCCCCCCTTACTTACCTATCAAAACAAGGTAATTTAACCACTTAATTTGAATGAATCTATGGTGGAAATGAGGTGAAAAAGAGGAGGCACCCGAGACAAGGAGGACGTGGAGAGAATGAAGTGGGGAGAAAGTGAGTGTGGGTAGGAGAGGCTGTCCAAAATATCTTGTTGCTGCCCACTTACTAATGGCGCACCAGCACTAAATGCGCCATTAGTAATCCAGATTACTAATGGCGCACCTTCTGGCGGTGCGTCATTAGTAGTTATGCAAAAAGAAAAAAACATACTAATGGCGCACTGTTCTACAGTGCACCATTACTAGTTTAAACTAGTAATGGCGCACGGTTGAACAGTGCGCCATTAGTAGTGTTGCAAAAAAAAGGAATAAAAAAATAACATTAGTGGCGCACTTTCCGGCGGGTGCGCCATTACTAGTTACAACTAGTAATGGCGGACTGTGTTTAGATGCGCCATTAGTATGTTTGGACAGGCGCACAAAAAAAATTGATACTAATGGCGCACCTTGGGCCAGGTGCGCCATTAGTAGTTTCAACTCTAATGGCGTATCAGAAGGTGGTGCGCCATTAGTATATACTAATGGCGCACCCCTTGTCTGGTGCGCCATTAGTGTCAATCCCATCTATAGCCCTTTTTCTAGTAGTGCACCCTCCTCGGTCCGCCACCTCACCGCTGCCCACCCAGAGCCTCTTCCCCGACGACGTCGTCCACCTCCCCGAATGAGGATCCGTCGTCCATCTCGTCGTCCCGCCGGTTCAGCCGCTCCGTCCTCCACCTCCAAGGAGCTGCTCCGATGATCACCTCATCTATCATGGCTGCTCCATCCCCACAGCGTCGCCTTAACCTGCTCCACCGGAACCGCAGCATCCTCACCGACTCCTCGGATGAAGCCGAGGCCTACTCTGCGCCACCAAAGAGGTTGTACACTCATCGCATCGCACCTTCTCCTTAACTCGACCTCCCGGCACCGACGGTGCTGCATCCCGAACTCCCATGGAGCGGCTACCTTGAAGCCGGCGCCGCGGGCGACATCTCCATGGCGGCTCTCCCCCAGTGTGAGGCCCCTTCACTGGTGGCGTCCATACCAGTCGTATCTGCTGCTGCTGCTGCTCCGACTCTCGCTCAGTCGCTCGTGTTGCTGCTGCTGCTCCGGCTCTCGCTCGCTCGCCCAGCTGCTGCTGCTCCATCTCTCGCTCACTCGCTCGCATTGTTGCTACTGCTCTCTCCCTCGCTCGTGTTGCTGCTCTGCTCCGATTTAACTACACTTCAATCGACTGAATCGACTTTTGGGTCATTTGATTTTCAGGGGGTGGGGGGCTCGCCGGAGTTAAGGAAGAACCACCCGCAGCGGGGACGGGGGCTCGCCGGGTAGGTACCCCACTATCTATCTTAAGGTTCAGGGTGGGGCGGGGGGCCTAGAGGGCTGGCCGGGGCGGCGGCGGACCGGCGGTGGGGAGTTGTTTCCGGGCAGCGAGACGGTGCTGGGGCCGGCGGTTCGGCCGGTGGTGACTGTCGGCTTAGGGGGTGCAGGTTGAAGATGAACTGCAGGCTCTCCCTAAACTACATGTCAAGTGCCTCTCTACTACCATTGCGTTCAGTTTCGGCAGTAACATTCAGATTCCACAGTAAATTTTAGTTTCGACAGTTAAGTTCAGAGTCAACAGTTTCTACCTCATCTGTTGTAGTCAGGTGGTTTTTGGTGATGTAAATTTTACATCTATTTTACATCATCTATTGGAGATGCTATTAGAATCCCACTTGAGATTGACGATGTCTGTCTTGTGCTGCTTCAGCCTTGACGTCTTATGGCTCACCGGAGTTGCTCCAATGACAGAACGATCCATCACAACAGAGCAGTGCCTGATGACCCACAAGTGAAGGGGTTCTATCGTAGTCCTTTCGATAAGTAAGAGTGTCGAACTCAATGAGGAGCAGAAGGAAATGACAAGCAGTTTTCAGTAAGGTATTCTCTGCAAGCACTGAAATTGTAGGTAACAGATAGTTTTGTGATAAGATACTTTGTAATGAGTAACAAGCAATGAAAGTAAATAAGGTGCAGCAAGGTGGCCCAATCCTTTTTGTAGCAAAGGACAAGCCTGGACAAGTTCTTAGAATGAGAAAAACGCTCCCGAGGACACATGGGAATTATCGTCAAGCTAGTTTTCATCACATTCATATGATTCGCGTTTGTTACTTTGATAATTTGATATGTGGGTGGACCGGTGCTTGGGTACTGCCCTTTCTTGGACAAGCATCCCACTTATTATTAACCCCTATTGCAAGCATCCGCAACTACAAAAGAAGTATTAAGGTAAACCTAACCATAGCATGAAACATATGGATCCAAATCAGCCCCTTATGAAGCAACTTATAAACTAGGCTTTAAGCTTCTGTCACTCTAGCAACCCATCATCTACTTATTACTTCCCAATGCCTTATTCTAGGCCCAAATAATGGTTAAGTGTCATGTAGTCGAAGTTCACATAACACAACTAGAGGAGAGACAACATACATCTCATCAAAATATCGAACAAATACCAAATTCACATGACTACTAATAGAAAGACTTCACCCATGTCCTCAAGAACAAATGTAACTACTCACAAAGCATATTCATGTTCATAATCAGAGGGGTATTAATATTCATTAAGGATCTGAACATATGATATTCCACTAAATAAGCCAACTAGCATCAACTACAAGGAGTAATCAACACTACTAGCAACCCACAGATACCAATCTGAGGTTTTGGTACAAAGATTGGATACAAGAGATGAACTAGGGTTTGAGAGGAGATGGTGCTGGTGAAGATGTTGATGGAGATTGACCCCCTCCCGATGAGAGGATGATGGTGATGACTATGGTGATGATTTCCCCCTCCCGGGGGGAAGTTTCCCCGGCAGAACAGCTCCGCCGGAGCCCTAGATTGGTTCCGCCAAGGTTCCGCCTCGTGGCGGTGGAGTTTCGTCCCGTAATCTTGCTTATGATTTTTTCCAAGGTAAAAGACTTCATATAGCAGAAGATGGGCGCCGGAGGGCTGCCAGGTGGTCCACGAGGCAGGGGGTGTGCCCAGGGTGGTAGGGTGCGCCCCCACCCTAGTGGGTGGTGGGTGGCCCCCCTAGGGTATTACTTCTGCTGAATATTTTTTGTTAATTCCCAAAATGACTTTCGTGGAGTTTCAGGACTTTTGGAGCTGTGCAGAATAGGTCTCCAATATTTTCTCCTTTTCCAGCCCAGAATCCCAACTACCGGCATTCTCCCTCTTCATGTAAACCTTGTAAAATAAGAGAGAATAGCCATAAGTATTGTGACACAACGTGTAATAACAGCCCATAATGCAATAAATATCGATATAAAAGCATGATGCAAAATGGACGTATCAACTCCACCAAGCTTAGACCTTGCTTGTCCTCAAGCGGGAGCCGATATCGAAAAATATGTCCACATGCTTAGAGATAGAGGTGTCGATAAAATAAAATACGGACATGAGGGCATCATGATCATTCTTATAACAGCAAAATAAATATATTTTGTCATATGATTTCTTATACTCAAGTAACAATCTATTCACAATGTCAAGTATGATTCAGAAACTTCATTGACAACTAACAAACTATAATCTCAGTCAGTGAAGCAATTGCAATTTATCATAACATAGGAAAGAGTCAACATAAGAGCTTTTCAGCAAGTCCACATACTCAACTATCATTTAGTCTTTCACAATTGCTAACACTCATGCAATACTTATGGTTATGGAGTTTTAATCGGACACAGAGAAATATAGGTGCTTATAGTGTCGCCTCCCAACCTTTTACCTCAAGGGTAATGTCAACAATAATAGTTCATGCTAACTTACATCCAATTGGATATATATATCAGGATCTTTCCAACACGAGGTGCTTGCCAAAGGATAAAATGTAAAAGGGAAAGGTGAAGATCACCTTGACTCTTGCATCAGGTATAAGACATAAAGTAAAAGATAGGCCCTTCGCAGAGGGAAGCAGAGGTTGTCATGTGCTTTTATGGTTGGATGCACGAAATCTTAATGCAAAAGAACGTCACTTTGTACTGTCACTTATGATATGAACCTTTATTATGTAGTCCGTCGCTTTTATTACTTCCATATCACAAGATCATATAAAGCTTATTTTTTCCACACTATTAAGTCATACATATTTAGAGAGCATTTTTTATTGCATGCAATATGACAACTTACTTGAAGGATCTTACTCAATCCATAGGTAGATATGGTGTACTCTCATGGCAAAACTGGGTTTAAGGATATTAGGAAGCACAAGTAGTATCTCTACTTGGTGCAAGGAATTTGGCTAGCATGAGGGGGAAAGGCAAGCTCAACATGTTGGACGATCCATGACAATATACTTTAACTAAGATGTGAGAAAACATAACCCATTACATTGTCTTCCTTGTCCAACATCAACTCTTTAGCATGTCATAGTTTAATGAGTGCTCACAATCATAAAAGATGTCCAAGATAGTATATTTATATGTGAGAACCTCTTTTTCTTTATTACTTCCTATTAATTGCAACAATGACCAAAACTATGTTTGCCAACTCTCAACAACTTTTAACATCATACCCTCTATATGTGAAGTCATTACTTCCATAATATCAACTTGGCCTCTGTTATTTCTTTTTATTCTTTTATGCACTTAAGATCATAGCAAGATAGCAAAGCCCTTAACTCAACACTAATCTTTATTATATATAGCTCACGGACTCGATTACATAGAGGGGTCACAAAGCAAAACTCAAAACTAATTCATACCAAAACTTTATTCTACTAGATCAAGATATTACCAAAGGATCAAACTAAGTAAAATGGTAAAGATAGGAGTGTGATGGTGATATGATACCGGGGCAGCTCCCCCAAGCTTGGCAGTTGCCAAGGGGAGTGCCCATACCCATGTGATTAGTTCCTCAGAGGTGGTGATGATGGAGTTGTTGATGATGTAGGCTTGTCGTCCGACTTCCAAGGCATAGGCTCACCATCACAGAAGGATGATCGAGTCTCCGAGATCCTCAAATCTGCAGCCAAACTCATCCTCTTGAATCTATTTTCATACTCACAATTTTGGTTTTGCAGGTCATAGATCTGGGCTTGGAGCTGCTCGATTTTCTCATCAAGCTTGAAGATGGTCTCCTCAATGTTCTTGGCGTCCAGCTTGTGGTTGTTGGTGAACTCCGTGATCATCATCTGGTTGGCGTTGAGTCCGTGTTCCACCATCCCTTGGCACTTGAAAACTTGTTGTTCCATTGTTTCGAGCTTTGTCTCCATGCTTCCGATACTCCTTGGTCCCTCCACATCGCGGATGTGCAACACCCCCTCACGCATCTCAATGGTTTGAGGGTGATGCAGCACCTCCGCGAGGAAGGGGTTGATGACCTCTCGAAAAACTTGTCCTTGCGGGCGCTTGAAGACGTCATGGTGCTCTAGATTTGTCAAAAAAACAGCTCGAAACAAAGACAGAGGATATTCGCATGATAAAGTGGTCAAAACCTTCGGGAGATTATATAATGATTTTTTACCGACCAAAAGAAGTATCGTGCAAGATAACGGAGTCCGGAGAGCACACGAGGTGCCCACGAGGCAGGGGGGCGCGCCCAGTGGGGTAGGGTGCGCCCTCCACCCTCGTGGATGCCTCATGTCCTTTCCGGACTACTTCTTATTTTCCTATTTTCTTAAATAATCCAAAACGGAGAAAAATTGCTATTAGAACTGTTTTGGAGTCAGTTTACTTACCGTACCACATACCTATTCCTTTTCGGAGTCTGAAACGTTCTGGAAAGTGTCTCTTATGTATTCCTCCGGAGTTACGGTTTCAATAATATTAGTTTCAACATTTGTAGGATTACCTGAGATATAATGTTTGATTCTTTGATCGTTCACCACCTTCGGATTTGTGCCTTCGAAGTTGTTGATTTTTGTGGCACCGGAACATAGACCTCCTCGATAACGTAAGGGCCTTCCCATTTAGAGAGAAGTTTTCCTGCAAAAAATCTTAAACGAGAGTTGAATAGCAACACATAATCACCTACGTTAAACTCACACTTTTGTATCCTTTTGTCATGCCATCTTTTAACTTTTTCTTTAAATAGTTTGGCATTCTCATAGGCATGGGTTCTCCATTCATCAAGTGAGCTAATGTCAAATAACCTCTTCTCACCGGCAAGATTGAAATCATAATTGA
The DNA here is from genome assembly GCF_018294505.1 of Triticum aestivum. Lineage (NCBI taxonomy): Eukaryota > Viridiplantae > Streptophyta > Magnoliopsida > Poales > Poaceae > Triticum > Triticum aestivum. The sequence continues at coordinate 480,535,293 of NC_057810.1, forward strand.
GCTCTTTAATGGCCCAATATGCCTTATGTTCAAGTTCAAGAGGTAAGTGACATGCTTTTCCATAAACCATTTTATATGGAGACATACCCATAGAATTTTTATAGGCCGTTCTATAAGCCCATAATGCATCATCAAGTTTCTTGGACCAATTCTTTCTAGATCTATTAACAGTCTTTTGCAAAATTAATTTGAGCTCTCTATTACTCAATTCTACTTGACCACTAGACTATGGGTGATATGGAGATGCAATTCTATGATTAACATCATACTTAGCAAGCATTTTACCAAAAGCACCATGAATAAAATGTGAACCACCATCAGTCATTAAGTATCTAGGGACTCCAAACCTTGGAAAAATAACTTCTTTAAGCATTTTAATAGAGGTGTTATGATCAGCACTACTGGTTGGAATAGCTTCTACCCACTTAGTAACGTAATCAACAGCAACTAAAATATGTGTATACCCATTAGAGGCAGGAAACAGTCCCATATAATCAAAGCCCCAAACATAAAATGGTTCAATAACAAGAGAATAATTCATAGGCATTTCTTGACGTCTACTAATATTACCAATTCTTTGACATTCATCACAAGACAAGACAAACTTACGGGCATCTTTGAAGAGAGTAGGCCAATAAAAACCGGATTGCAATACCTTATGTGCAGTTCTATCTCCAGCGTGGTGTCCTCCATATGCCTCGGAGTGACACTTGTGTTGGATCTGTTCCTGTTCATGCTCAGGTACACAACGTCTAATAACACCATCTACTCCTTCTTTATAAAGGTGTGGGTCATCCCAGAAGTAATGTCTTAAATCATAGAAGAACTTTTTCTTTTGCTGGTATGTGAAACTAGGTGGTATGAATTTAGCAACAATGTAATTAGCATGGAGCAGTACGAGAAGCATTTATGACAGCTAATTGTTCATCAGGAAAGCTATCATTAATAGGTAGTGGGTCATCAAGAACATTCTCTAACCTAGACAAGTTGTCTGCAACGGGGTTCTCAGCTCCCTTTCTATCAATAATATGCAAATCAAATTCTTGTAGCAAGAGAACCCATCTAATAAGTCTAGGTTTAGCATCTTTCTTTTCCATAAGATATTTAATAGCAGCATGATCAGTGTGAATAGTTACTTTAGAATCAACAATATAAGGTCTGAACTTATCACAAGCAAATACAACTGCTAAGAATTCTTTTTCAGTAGTAGCATAATTTCTCTGGGCAGTGTCTAGAGTTTTACTAGCATATTGAATAACATTTAGTTTCTTATCAACTCTTTGTCCTAGAACAACACCTACAGCATAATCACTAGCATCACACATAATTTCAAAGGGTAAATTCCAATCAGGTGGCTGAACAATAGGTGCAGAAATCAAAGCTTTCTTAAGTATTTCAAATGCTTCTACACAATCATCATCGAAGACAAAAGGAATATCTTTTTGTAATAGATTAGTTAGAGGCCTAGAAATTTTACAAAAGTCCTTAATGAACCTCCTATAAAAACCGGCATGACCAAGGAAACTTCGTATACCTTTTATGTCCTTGGGACATGGCATCTTTTCAATAGCATCAACTTAGCTTTATCAACTTCAATACCTCTTTCAGAAATTTTATGCCCCAAGACAATGCCTTCATTAACCATAAAGTGGCACTTTTCCCAATTCAAGACGAGACTAGTATCTTCACATCTTTGCAAAACTTGATCAAGGTTGCTCAAGCAATCATCAAAAGAGGATCCATAAACTGAGAATCATCCATGAATACCTCACAAATCTTTTCACGAAAGTTAGAGAATATAGCCATCATGCATCTTTGAAAGGTAGCGGGTGCATTACATAAACCAAAAGACATACGTCTATAAGAAAAAGTACCGAAAGGGCAAGTAAAAGTAGTCTTTTCTTAATCCTCCGCTGACACATGTATTTGAGAGAAACCAGAGTAACCATCTAGAAAGAAAAAATGTGTATGTTTGGATAGTCTTTCTAGCATTTGATCAATAAAAGGTAAAGGGTAATGATCTTTTTAGTAGCTTTATTTAACTTACGGAAATCAATTACCATCCTATAACCTATAATAATTCTTTGTGGGATCAATTCATATTTATCATTAGGAACGACAGTAATACCTCCCTTCTTAGGGACACAATGGACAGGACTTACCCACTGACTATCAGCAATGGGATAAATTATACCTGCCTCGAGGAGCTTTAGTATTTCATTTCTTACCACTTCTTTCATCTTAGGATTTAACCGTCGTTGGTGATCTATAAGTGGTTTGGCGTCTTCTTCCAATTTTATTTTATGTTGGCATAGAGTGGGACTAATGCCCTTAAGATCATCAAGAGCATATCCAATAGAAGCACAGTGCTTCTTCAGAGTTTTCAATAATCTTTCCTCTTCCTGCTCTGAAAGGTTAGCACTAATAATAACAGGATATATCTTCTTTTCATCAAGATAAGCATATTTAAGAGTATCAGGTAATGGTTTAAGCTCAAACACGGGATCACCCTTGGGTGGTGGAGGATCCCCTAGGATTTCAACAGGCAATTTGTGTTTCAAAATAGGTCCCTGTTTAAAGAATACTTCATCTATTTCCCTTCTTTCATTCATAAACATATCATTTTCATGGTCTAGCAAATATTGTTCTAAAGGATCAGTAGGAGGCACGGCAATAGAAGCAAGACCAATAATTTCATCCTTACTAGGCAATTCTTTATCATGGGGTTGTCTACGAAATTTAGCAAAATTAAATTCATGAGACATATCTCCCAAGCCAATAGTAACAACATCCTTTTCGCAATCTATCTTAGCATTAACAGTGTTCAAGAAGGGTCTACCAAATATGATGGGACAAAAGTCATCTTGTGGGGAACCAAGAACAAGAAAATCAGTAGGATATTTAACTTTCTCACACAAGACTTCAACATCTCTAACAATCCCAATTGGTGAAATAGTATCTCTATTGGCAAGCTTAATTGTAACATCAATTTCTTCTACCTCAGCAGGTGCAATATCATGCATAATTTCTTCATATAAGGAATAAGGTATTGCACTAGCACTAGCACCCATATCACATAAGCCATGATAACAATAATCTCCTATTTTAACAGAAATAACAGGCATGCCTACAACGGGTCTATGTTTCTTAGCATCGGGTCTAGCAATTCTAGCATCTTGATCACAGAAATAAATAACATGCCCATCAATATTATCAGCCAAGAGATCTTTAACCATAGCAATACTAGGTTCAACTTTAATTTGCTCAGGAGGTGTATATGTTCTAGTATTACTCTTACGAACCACAGTTGAAGCTTTAGCATGATCCTTTATCCTAACAGGGGAAGGTGGTTTCTCAATGTAAGTAGTAGGAACAATAGGATGATTATAAGTGATAGTCTTTTCTTCAACTGTAACAGGTGCAACTACTTTTACTTCAATGGGAGGATTATATTTAAACCACTTCTCCTTAGGGAGATCAACGTGAGTAGAAAATGATTCATGGAAAGAAGCTACTATCTCAGAGTCAAGTCCATATTTAGTGCTAAATCCACGAAAAGCATCGGTATCCATAAAAGATTTAACACAATCAAACTTAGGTGTCATACCTGACTCCTTACCATCGTCGGAATCCCAATCTTTAGAGTTGCGTTTAATTCTTTCCAATAAATCCCATTTGAATTCAATATTCTTCATCATAAAAGACCCAGCACAAGAACTATCGAGCATGGAGCGATTGTTGAGAGAAAGTCGAGCATAAATTTTTTGAATAATCAGAGCTCATGATTGGGGCATGAATATAACATTGACTTAAGCCTCCCCCAAGCTTGAGCGATGCTTTCTCCTTCGCGATGCCAAAAATTATATATATAATTACGATCACGATGAACAAGATGCATAGGATAAAACTTCTGGTGAAATTCCAATTTCAATCGTTTATAGTCCCAGGATCCCATATCATCACATAGCCTATACCATGTCAATGCATCTCCCTTCAAAGATAAAGGGAAGACCTTCTTCTTGATAACATCACCGGGCATACCTGCGAGCTTAAATAATCCACATGCTTCATCCACATAGATAAGGTGTAAATCGGGATGCAATGTTCCATCTCCTGCAAAGGGATTAGCTAGCAGTTTCTCTACCATACCCGAAGGAATTTCAAAGTAAACATTTTCAGTGGGTTCAGTATGTTGAGGAGCAACTCTTTGCTCTATTGGTCAGGGTGAAGATACCCTGAACAAGCCCCTCAAACGATTAGTTTCCATAGTAACAAGTGACAGTAAATTTCAGCACACTATATAAATGTTTCCCTACCAAGTTCCACTTACCAAAGGCGCTTCACTCCCCGGCAACAGCGCCAGAAAAGAGTCTTGATGACACACAAGTGTAGGGGATCTATAGTAGTCCTTTCGATAAGTAAGAGTGTCAAACCCAACAAGGAGCAGAAGGAAATGACAAGTAGTTTTCAGTAAGGTATTCTCTGCAAGCATTGAAATTGTAGGTAACAGATAGTTTTGTGATAAGATAATTTGTAATAGGTAACAAGCAATGAAAGTAAATAAGGTGCAGCAAGGTGGCACAATCCTTTTTGTATCAAAGGACAAGCCTAGACAAGTTCTTATAATGAGAAAGGTGCTCCCGAGGACACATGGGAATTACGTCAAGCTAGTTTTCATCACGTTCATATGATTCGCGTTCGTTACTTTGATAATTCGATATGTGGGTGGACCGGTGCTTGGGTACTGCCCTTTCTTGGACAAGCATACCACTTATGATTAACCCCTACTACAAGCATCCACAACTACAAAACAAGTATTAAGGTAAACCTAACCATAGCATGAAACATATGGATCCAAATCAGAGGCCTTACGAAGCAACTTATAAACTAGGGTTTAAGCTTCTGTCACTCTAGCAACCCATCATCTACTTATTACTTCCCAATGCCTTCCCCTAGGCCCAAATAATGGTGAAGTGTCATGTAGTCGACGTTGACATAATACCACTAGAGGAGAGACAACATACATCTCATCAAAATATCAAACCAATACCAAATTCACATGACTACTAATAGCAAGACTTCTCCCATGTCCTCAGGAACAAACGCAACTACTCACAAAGCATATTCATGTTCATAATCAGAGGGGTATTAATATGCATTAAGGATCTAAACATATGATATTCCACCAAATAAGCCAACTAGCATCAACTACAAGGAGTAATCGACACTACTAGCAACCCACAGGTACCAATCTGAGGTTTTGGTACAAAGATTGGATACAAGAGATGAACTAGAGTTTGAGAGGAGATGGTGCTGGTGAAGATGTTGATGGAGATTGACCCCCTCCTGATGAGAGGATCGATGGTGATGTCGATGGTGATGATTTCTCCCTCCCGGAGGGAAGTTTCCCCGGCAGAATAGCTCTGCCGGAGCCCTAGATTGGTTCCGCCAAGGTTCCGCCTTGTGGCGGCGGAGTTTCATCCTGTAAGCTTGCTTATGATTTTTTTCCTGGGTAAAAGACTTCATATAGCAGAAGATGGGCACCGGAGGGCTGCCAGGTGGCCCACGAGGCAGGGGGCGTGCCCAGGGGCGTAGGGCGCGCCCCCCACCATCGTGGGTGGTGGGTGGCCCCCTTCAGGTATTTCTTCCACTGAATATTTTTTATTAATTCCCAAAATGACTTTCATGGAGTTTCAGGACTTTTGGAACTGTGCAGGATAGGTCTCCAATATTTGCTCCTTTTCTAGCCCAGAATCCCAGCTGTCGGCATTCTCCCTCTTCATGTAAACCTTGTAAAATAAGAGAGAATAGCCATAAGTATTGTGACATAACGTGTAATAACAGCCCATAATGCAATAAATATTGATATAAAGGCATGATGCAAAATGGACATATCAGTGCCCTGGACGCCGTCTATAGATTCCTCAAATCTTCCTCCACACCTCCGACAGCCACCTCTGCCTCAACTGCTTCAGCGACCAACGCAATGATGCTGAGGTCGACATGGCTACGGCAGAGAGGTTGTACACTTGTTGCATCACTTATTAATATACATTCATGTTGATCCATTAGGGCTATTTTGGTTCAATGGAAAAACATAGCAATAGGGAATTTTCCAATGGCACTCTACTATTCAATTATTCATGCATTTTGTTGAAAGGAATGAAGCAAAACATCCACCTGGACCTACTTTTCAAAATCATATGCATGAAAACAAGACCAAGTGCAGTAGTGGCAGAATAACATTCTAACTGTACACGCTTTCATATGGTTTCACTTTATTTTGGCCATGTTTCTTTGCATTCCTCTACTCTTCCAATTCATGTCAACCAAACACCCAAGTTGATAGAAATCCTGTGTTTACAAATGCTCTGTTTACCATGTGCATTCCTATCCTATTCGAGTGTTTTTCCTATCCCTGCGGTTTTAGAATCATGCAAGCCAAATGAACCCTTACAGAATTACTTCAGTTACAGGTAGGTGTCAAAGGGAACTTTGTGTGGTTTGTCCTGCTCCTGCCGCGACGTCGTCCACCTCACCTGAGCTGCTCCATCGACAGAAGCATCCACCAAACCAGACATCACGACTCCTGACCATCTTTCGCCGCCTCAGATCTCCTTCCCTGCCGTCGGCACCCACCGCAACGGCATCACCATCATCGACTCAGCAAACGAACCTGAGGACTACATGGGTCCACAAGAGAGGTCGCACTCTTTTGTTTCTGCTTATGTTATGCATTGCTTAAATTACCTGCTACTTTATCGTCCTGTTCACCTCTTGGACTCCAAGTCAGGTCCAAATTAATGTTCAAACTTGAGTTCTAAATTAGTTGTGGGGCACATATCGAGGCAGCAATGAATAGTATGTCTGTCTAATATCTGGTTCACCTAGGGTATGCCTATGTTTTTCATCTTGGGTGGGAAACAAATAGTAAAGCAATCATCATCTGTCTTTTTATTACATTAAAGCAATCATCAGCCTGCTATCATTATTTTTGGATCCATCCACTGGTTGTTACCATCACTCTAAATTTCTGCATGCTCTTCTTACATAATCTCACCATATTTTTCCGTATGCATGTCAGATATTGTACACAGTCATGCTGAACCTGTAGAGAAAAAGAGAAGAGTTTTGCGCGGCAATACAATGTCATGCAGACATCGCTCCATGGTGGGTTCAATGGCAAACCCTCCCCACCCCTCTCCAGATTGTAATCCAGAGGAAGATATCTGTTCTGAGGCGGAACCAGACACCACTAACCACTCCTATTTACCCCCCAAGGTGTTTGCTCTACCTTGGCATGATAATGTTAGTCATATCATGCATATGTTGCCTTGCAGTGCCTACTTTTGACATCATATATGTCATCTGCTTAGTTTAGACATGTTCTGTAATGCCACCTGTTTAGTTTCTATATCATCTATGGGAATTATGCAGCCTCATGTATTTTAGCCAGCCATAATATATGTGAAATGTGCCATGCCATCCTGTTTAACCAGGCATCATATATTTGAATGATATCTTGCCCATCATTTTCTTCATTGCATTTCCATTTGTCGATAATGTTTGTACATGAAACTACTCTTCCTGTGAATCAGCCATTTGGGTGGGAGATGGAAAAATCTGGAGTGAAAACAAGGCCTTCAGAGCAGACGGTGCTACCTGTTGAAGCAGATCTCTTATTTGGTCCCGATAGCTCCTCAGAGGTGGATTCAGAGACAGATGACCAGTCCTATTCCCCCACCGAGGTGTATGCTCTAACTTGGCATGGTTATACTGCTCATATCATGCATATGGTGGCTTGCATTGCATAGTTTAGACATCATATATGCAATATTCAACACCATGTTCTTAGTTCAGACATCATATCGAATGCCCTCTATTTAGCATATAAATCACATATGTGAATTAAATGATGCGATCCTAATTACTTAGATAACATGTAGGTGAATTATGTCATGCGATCCTGTTTAGTTATTCATCATATCTTTGAATTATGTTATGCTGTGATATCCAGTTTAGATAGACATCATATATGTGAAATTATGTCATGCTATCCACTTTAGTTAAATAATATACATGTCAACTATTCCATGCCCTCTTTTTTCCACAATATCTATTGCATCTATCTCTCATACAATGTTTGTGCATTCAACTATGTTTCCTATTTATCAGCCATTTGAATTAGAGCGGGTGATGTCAGTATCTAGCGGACTAAAAACACGGTCTTCAAATAAAACATTGCTACCTCTTGGTGGAGATAGCACCCTAGTTGTACATGCACAAGAACCAGCCCTACCACACATCCAAACTCTCGCAGATTGTACCCCTATTGTGATGGACAGAGAAACAGCTTCACGCAATCTAACCCCAACCTCAGCAGATAGTAACCCAGTTCCTGTTGACATGGCACCATCTCCACCACAGAGCTCCCAAACAAGAGCAGTTAGTAAGGCAGCTCTAGTGCCCAAAGGTCCAGTACTACCACGACGAACCCCAACTCCACCAGTTAGTATGCCTATTCCTGTGGAGGAAGCACAACTAGCTAGTCGTAGTTTAGCATCTATCGCATTTGATGTTGTTAAATCGTATGTGCATATCTTCCCATCTTGGAAATATTATACTGAAGATGAAGGAAAATGCCAGTTCCAGGTGTTTGTCCAGGACTTATGTCTAAGTAATGTTATTCATGGCAATTACTTTGCTTTGTCCCATACATCCTACCATACATCCTACCTCCATGATGGTTATAATACAGCAAATCTTCCCATTTTTCTCTATAGAGAAGGACCGATTTGGAAAGTCAGGATGAGGTAATCTGTGCTAATACCTCTGCTATCTTCAAGAATGCTTGGTGGCAGTATCAGAATTACCTGAAGAAAACGTACTTCACCGGCAAAGAAACTCATCAAATTCCCTTATGTTCTCCTGAGACACATTTACTGGACGATGACTGGGAACGCCTTGTTCTGTACTGGTCCCGAACCAAGAATGTGGTAAGGTCTATGAGCTCATTTTCTATTTTTAAGTACTATATTCTTGCGTCTTACTGTATTCTGTTCATGTAGAACAAGTGCCTAAACCTGAAGAACAACTGTTCTAATTTAAGATTCTGTTGCTATCATAGTTCAAAAAAGCGCTAGGCGTTAATTGTGCATTTTGCCACCGCCTTGCGCTTTACTGACCAAAGCGCATGCTTATGTGCAGTTATGCACAGATTAAGCGTAGTTATTGTTAGGACCCCGACTCGATGTCACATCGATCCAGCCGGTAACACCTCATATCACTTTGCGGCCTCACGCACGGTATCCCCACGGGTGTCGCCTTACCTTTGCCCGGGACCGTTTGCGCCTTTTGGCTCACGTATATGATAGTGTCGCTAGCATCCATATGATAAGGAGCCCGGGCTGACATGACTAGTCGTAAACCCAAAGTGGCACAGACTTACAGGGACAGGCATCCATGACCCAGCTTCGAACGTGTCGGTCATCAGCAAGTGGGTCCGGGCTGTAGCACTGGGCTAGCAGGACTCCGGTAAACCGGGCTGTAGCGGGCTAACAGGACTCCGGTACTCAAAGCGTGACATTTCCCCGAAGGGACAGACACAGGAACGAAGAAGGACACATGCCGGCCAGCCTAAGTGTTCCGGAGCAGTAGCAAGCTACCATGGCTCAGTGGAAACACTAGGAGACATTTCCCGGTAAGAGAGGCTACTAAAGATAAACAACTAGATGGTCAGATCCCACACATACCAAGCATTTCAATAACATACACACAATATGCTCGATATGTGCAAATACAACATGGCATCACAACATGTCTCTACGACTCAAGCAATTATTCATTAGGCTCCGAGGAGCGAGACATTACAAGCATGGGTCTCACGACCCAACAATCAGAGCATACAAGTCAAAGCACAAGCGGAAGCTATCATGTCTGAGTACAGACATCTATAAATGAAAAAGGCTGAGAAGCCTGACCATCTATCAGATCCTGCCGAGGGCACAAGATCGTAGCTGAGGTATCAAGCTAAACGTCGAAGTCCACGTGGAACTACTAGTGAGACTGAAGTCTCTCTGCAAAAACATAAAATAGGCAAACGTGAGTACAAATGTACCCAGCAAGACTTACATCAGAACTATCTACATATGCATCATTATCAACAAAGGGGATGGTAGGGTTTGACTGCAGCAAGCCATCTTTGACTCGGTGGCTATCCTGAACTACGACTGCAAGTAACTCTTTTGAAGTGGCGCACACGAGTCCACATATTCACCAACCAATACACCACTATGGATCCGCTCCCGTCTCCCTACGAGAACGCCATCCATAGCACTCACGCTTATCTTGCGTGTTTTAGAGTATCCACTTTCACTTGTCTATGAACTGTACAAGGGGTCCAAGTTTCCATATCCGAGGAATCCGGCTATTCGAATAGATGATGATAACCCTGCAGGGGTGTACTTCTTCACACACGCTCCCGCCACTTACCGCCCTGTACACGTCATGTACCTCGGCAACCTTCAAGCGGAAGCCGGGCGAGGGAGTCGGCCACGACCTGACTAACCGAACAAGTCTCTAGTCCAGGTTTATCGCCTATTCGGGTTCCATCCGCAAGGAGATCCGGCCGGGGTGTCGCTCACGGACCCAAACGATGTGAGCAGGGTTCCCAAGCCCACCATCCGGGTGCCACTTGGTACACCGTGCCACTGTGCCTAGTCTGTCCCAAGCCCACCTGTACCGGGTGCCACTTGGTAGACTACTAACACTACCTACAAACACCAGAAACTAGTTGCAACTCCTGGACAGAGATCATGTTGATTAATAAGTCGAGAGGGGTCGAGTTACCGGAACCCAATGTGTGGTAGTAGCTGTTCATGGATCACAAACACAGAACTCAGTTCCTGAGGACGGCTGCAATGAGACAACCCACCATGTACTCCTACATGGCCTCTCACCGCTACCTTTACCAAATCGTGTTCACACACTTAGTTCACCCATAGTAGGACATGTTCACACGCCTCTGATTCATCCCCGATGAAACAGACCTGACTCAACTCTAAGCAGTAGCAGGCATGACAAACAAGCATGAATGAGTAGGCACATCAGGGCTCAAACAACTCCTACTCATGCTAGTGGGTTTCATCTATTTACTGTGGCAATGACAGGTCATGCAAAGGATAAAGGGTTCAGCTACCGCAGCAAGTATCAAATATGTCGTTGTTGTCCTAATGCAGTAAAAGAGAGCAGGAGCGAGAGAGTGGGATTTTATCGGAATGAACAAGGGGGGTTTTGCTTGCCTGGCACTTCTGAAGATAGCATTGAGTCTTCATCAGTGTTAACGATCACATCATCGGTATCACGTCTATCGAGAGGGGACAAATACCGGCAACACAAAAAGGAACACAATCAATGCAATGCACAATATGATGCATGATCATGACATGGCAAAATGAATGTGTTTTGGGCTAATGCAACTAAAACCAGATTAAATGAAGTTGGTTTGAATCCAAGATTCAAATTCAAACCCCATATGTGATTATTTAAATGCCCTTTAATTGATTTGTGCTAAACAGCACCTATAAGTTGTTCTAACATGCATGAAAATGGTACAGATGGATTCCTTGAATTTTTCTGATAATTTTTCATATATAATTTATTAAATTTGGAGTTACGGTTGAATTTCTATGATTTATAGAAGTTTTAGCTATTTTCTGAAATTTCCTGAATATTTAGAATTAAAATAATTCCAGAAAATGAATTATGGCGTCAGCATGACCTCATGCTGACCTCAGCAGGTCAACGGGCGGTCCAGATCAAACCTGACGTGTGGGGTCCACACGTCAGTGACAAGGGGGGTTAACCGGGGTTAATTTAATTTAATTAAAAGGTTAGGGGGGGTCGGGCCCACTGGTCAGTGTCAGGATTAATTAACAGAGTTGATTAAATTTAAACTAATCCTAAACTAGAATTAGTCAGGGCCGGGCCCACATGTCATTGACCCAGGGGAGGTCAAACCCCCTGGTCAACCGGGGCTAATGCGCCGGCGTTTAGCCGCCGGCGACAGCAAACGCGGCGGAGGGGCTCGGGATCGCCGCTCCGGCGACCATTCGGGCGGCGGAGACCACCCACGCGAAGCCCAGACTCGCGCGCGTCTGGTAGTGCAAGTGGGAGGGGCTGGGGTGGCCGGAGCTGCCGGCGGCGAGCTCTTTTGCGGCTGCCGGAGCTCGGGCAATCTCGGGGTGGCGTTACAGAGCACGGGAGGAGGCGTTGTGGGTGTCTACGGTTTCATGCGATCGTGCTGATCACGATGGTGGGCTTGGGAACGAGCTGCGGTGGCTGTGGCCACGGCCACACCATGGCCGGCGGCGAGAAGCTCTCGGCCGCGGTGGGAGTTGGGGCTAGGGGGCGAGAACGGAGGGGGCGAGCACAGGAGAGGCAGCGGAGGCTCACAGCGGATCCATTCGAGGCGGAGACGAGGCCGGGGATGGTCCGGAGCCGGCGAATCGAACGGCGGCGAGTTCCGGTGGCCGAGGAGGGGAACGGCGTCGTGGGCGGCGATGCAGGGCTCCCGGCGTCACGTGAGTTGGTGGGGACGAAGAGGAAGGCGCGGCGGTTCCTCTGGAAGCATCGCCGAGGCGAGGGGTGGACACTGGCCGCGGTGGAGCTCGTCGGTGCTCTCGGGTGCTCGTGGTCGATCGTGAGAGAGAGAGAGCAGAGGGGATAGGGACGGAGGGAGAGATACGGGAGAGTGAGAGAGTTCGTGGGGGCCGCGTGGCGTCTCCAGGGAGTAGTGGAGGCAAGCAGGGAGGCAGGAGGTGGCCGAAGCAGGGAGGAGGTGGCCGGGGTGCGTGGCCGCGCGCGCCGGGCGCGTGCCCATCCTCCTGGCAGAGGAGGAAGGCGACAGGGGAGGGAGGCGGCGGTGGGCTGGGCCAGCGGGAGGAGCTGGCCAGCTGGGCCGGCTACAGGTAAGTGGCCCAAGTAGTCTCTCTCTCTCTCTTTCTTTTTTAATTCTGTTTTCTATTTTGCAGGTTTGTTTTGAATTTGGCTTTGAAACCAATTCAATTTATTTTGCTTCTGACAATATTTTTAGGAGCTAAAAGAATTAAAACAATGCTCCACAAAAATATTTCAGAATTATTGGACCTATATTTATTTAACAGTAGATATAAGTCCAATTCAAATAGCTATGATTTAAATTCAAAGTCCCAAAAATAAATCCTTAAAAATGTTCAATATTTTGGTTGGGACCAGAACCCTTACCAAAAATTATCAAACATTTAAGAAGAGCCATTTGGAGCAATGAATAAGATTTCTAGGGTTTTTGCCCCTCTTTTATTTAGGGTTTTGAGGCTTCCAATAATTCCCTCAGTTCAAATTTTCAGAATTTAAATATGATGCACACATGAGCTAGCCTAGAGCACTACCAGCAGCTAGGGATGTGACAACTCACCCCCACTAAACAAGAATCTCGTCTCGAGATTCAAGCGTAGGGTAGGATGAAGGGGAAACGCAAACTAGTACAATCTTCATGATCCAGGTTGCACTTCAAATGAACGTTGATTTGAACACCATCTTTGTCTTGTCGTCTTGCTCTGAGAAATCCTGCCAACATGACATGGAGGGAAGGAGACTCTAGAAGGGTCGATCTTCTCGAAGATTGAACAACTCACGGAATGAGACATAGGACCATCTCTCGGGTTGAGACACGAGATACACATCAAGAGGGGTGGAAGAACGGATGACGAAGGTTCACTAGGTAGACAACAATTTCACGCTTAAGAAGTGTGGTAAACGATTGTCAACGTAGCGAGGAGTTGAGTTGCCATGATACCATAACGATACACCTTAGGGAAGGTGACTCGTAGAGATATCCCCTTAAGTGGCAAAAAGAATTACTTTTGATTCAGAGATCATTGAAACTCTTTAAACCAGCCTAAGGCAATTCTCGAGCGATCGTTTGGAGGGGGTCGGTAGAATGGCATACTCCAGACTTGGATGATGTGGATTACCTTGTTGAAGACAACGTAATGGATGAATTTGCTTATCACCGGAGATGGAAGAGACCCATGTAGAATGGCCCATTGGCGGTGCAAGCTGGGAACAAAATGCCAATGCTGGGAATGATTCTGGTAACTGGGGAAGAACCCAACAATAGAGAGTGAATTCACTGTTTGAGAAGGTCATAGCATTGCCGAGGGAACTGAGAGCATCCCAATTAGAGCCGATGATAACACGTAGCGCTTGTGCGTGCTCGCAAGAACTTGAGCATTTCCACAATCATCAAGATTCTACCAATATCCGTGTCAAGGATTCTGGCAACACAACTTACTACCATGATGAATACCGGTGGAAGATGCCGACGCAAAGGAAGATAACACCTTCTTAGATTTCACCTTGGCGAGGCCAAGGAAACAAAATCTAGATGATCGACCGAGAGACATTTAGCACTCCGCTTCTAATGTTCTCCTTGATGTGCTAGCATAATCCACCCATAGATATGGTTTGATATCTAGAACATCAAGTAAAAGGTCGGACTTCGGGAGCAATAGAATCCATAAGGAATAGTTTCGGAGGTAAATCCTACGAAATCCATATGGGGAGGTGGCCAACTTCCTCAAACAAGATATTACAATGATAGGTCTTCCGGCTGGGTGTGTTGGCCACGATATCCACTTTACCGGTTATCGAGGGACCAATATTATAGTTCTTGGGAAATGTTCCAATCATCATAATTGCCTGAGATTCAGATCTGGTTGGTGTCAGGATATTCCAGACTCATCGAGTCTAGGAAGGAAAACGAAAGTTTGCAACACAAATCGACGAGGTGACGTTGCGAGATACTCGGGAAGTGAACTACGATAGTAAGCTCCAAAACATGAGCTGGTTCTGCTACAAACATGTGAACACGTTGTTCCAGACAAGCATGCCCACATGGTAGTCTTATAATAAAACACTACCGAGTTCAGGTGGGGAACCATCAACGAGGATATCAAAATCCTTGCATAAGGTATACTCTTAAGAAGGAACTTCTTCTCCTTGAACAAATCAATCAGTGGCTTGGTGTGCTAGGATATACGTATGGAATGAAGATGATCAGTCTAACAGACCACAGAATTCTTCGCACGTGCATGACCGATTTGGGATGATTCCAAAGGAAACAAAACAATCTTTCTCAAATTCACGGCGGCAACTTTCACCAAATGCACGTGTATAAGAGGAAGTCACTCCTTTCATCAAACAAATACTTCATGAACGGGGCATGAAGAAAATGCTTTCAAAAGTTTCCAACACTAACTTAATGTTCAACAACATCATGGAGGAGATAAGGATGTTGTCAATGGGCTCAACAACAACTCATCGGAATTTCCATATTACTGAACTTCCACCATCATGTGAACACGGTGATAGCATTGGTCAGAACCAAAGATATAATGGTGTATGCTCGAGGGATCAACCACGAGGGGGACAACATTACGAACATCGTCGGTTCTGACTTGATTTGACGATAGCCCTCACTCAAATCAAAAGATTGATAAGACAATAGGTCCAGCAACTGATCACAGGGACCAATTGATGAAGATATCATCTTTCTTCAGCACACACTACACAAGAATATCCCTTTGGAACGAACTAAGTCAGGCAAGCTTTTATCTTCCAACTCTCCAAGTTGTTGTCTAGCTTAACCAACTAGCTCAGGGGTATCCCACACAGATTCTTGGAGAGAGGGTGGTTCACAAGAAACCAACTTGATCACGAGCTCAACATAACAGTCAGGTGACAACCTAGTGATACTTTCGAGAAAATATTCGGAAAATCACGATCCACCGATATGTTACTAAGCTCGAGAACAATCTCGCCTTTGAGGGCAATATGACATGATCAAATGAGTGAGGACTTGACAAGATCCTAACTCATCAATCGAAGGGTGCACCGAAATATGGACTAGGTAGCACGATCAGTCTTAGAGGGATGATTCAAACACCGACACACTAAGAATGAAATTATTGTCCTTTAACTACCAAGCAATGGGGTTGCTAGGAGTATTGAGTTCACACATCATGATTCACTTGTCGGCACTACGGCTGCAACAACACGGAACCGAGGAATGAAAAAAAATGGCGAGAAGTATCACTATGTCAAGAATTCACAAAAAGTGGTGCAATTCCCATGATATTCCTGATATAATGATGGTAATACTTCAGGGTAGAGCAGACCAGAAGCTGGATTGTGACTTGATCTGTGGAACACAACTACTTTGACCCAATCCTAAATATGGATAAGGTACTGGAGTTTGTTTCTCCTATTCATTCTGAAATAGAATGGCTTGGCGGACCACAAGGGTAATAGGCATCGACGAACGAATGCACGCATACTCTTGACTATCAATTAGACGAGGGCCAGAAAACAACTAAAGAGGGACAACTCAAAAGAACATATGATTTTCCAAGTTGTGGATGCATGGACTAGCATGTCGAACGAATTCAACATATTTCTTCCGGATAACCCATGCAGAAAGGTAGAACTGGCAGAGTCACAATATAGAATCGAGAATCCATCGAGAGCACTCTGATTGTGATCTTTCGATCAGCGAGGAACATCTGCCATAAACGGTTCGTAGTATTTGGAAGAAGGAAATACCACGGACCTCGAGGACTAATGCAAGGGTTACTAATATCCTGAAGGAACTAGCAACACTATCAACATGATTTAAGTAGAGTGAATCTCGGGTTCAAAAACCCAGGAATAGAATACCTACTACTAAGTAGCATCACGGGATGCTTTCGAGAATGATGGCCAGAATCATCACACTGGGAACACAAATCATGGCTAAATTACTAGATGATCCCCTAAGACACCTAGGGTCATAATAATAACTCCAACATAAAGGTCGAGGCAGTAAAGTACCTCAACTCACTGATTTGTGTGATTAATCTGACCAAAGGCACATTGGAAACAGGAGGAAGGGATTTGCAAATGCATCAGACTGTTTGGAAACCTGGGATGACTCAGACAGCATAACGGCTGTAAATGCTCAGAAAAGATTTGAGACATTCACAAAAATGGTGGCATAACCACTCAGAAGCACAATATCAAGGTTTCGAGATCAACAGTTAACATACGGAAGTAGTAGGAGCTGAACTGAGGCTTGAATCAACAATCTTATAAGTCTACGGATTAGTAACACGTGATCCTGATAGAAAGAAGAGATAGCCTAGTTCTTAATCCCCGTAGAAGATAAGATGATGACTCAGATCAGAAGGGCATAAGGTATAAGGAGTAAAAAGAGCCTTACGTTCCATCCCACAATCAATTCCCTTACATATAACTAAAGCATTTCTAGACTCAACTTCGACCAGTTTGGCTTGGTAATCCTACAGGCAGTCAAGCTCTGATACCAACGCTGTCAGGACCCCGACTCGATGTCACATCGATCCAGCCGGTAACACCTCATATCACTTTGCGGCCTCACGCACGGTATCCCCACGGGTGTCGCCTTACCTTTGCCCGGGACCGTTTGCGCCTTTTGGCTCACGTATATGATAGTGTCGCTAGCATCCATATGATAAGGAGCCCGGGCTGACATGACTAGTCGTAAACCCAAAGTGGCACAGACTTACAGGGACAGGCATCCATGACCCAGCTTCGAACGTGTCGGTCATCAGCAAGTGGGTCCGGGCTGTAGCACTGGGCTAGCAGGACTCCGGTAAACCGGGCTGTAGCGGGCTAACAGGACTCCGGTACTCAAAGCGTGACATTTCCCCGAAGGGACAGACACAGGAACGAAGAAGGACACATGCCGGCCAGCCTAAGTGTTCCGGAGCAGTAGCAAGCTACCATGGCTCAGTGGAAACACTAGGAGACATTTCCCGGTAAGAGAGGCTACTAAAGATAAACAACTAGATGGTCAGATCCCACACATACCAAGCATTTCAATAACATACACACAATATGCTCGATATGTGCAAATACAACATGGCATCACAACATGTCTCTACGACTCAAGTAATTATTCATTAGGCTCCGAGGAGCGAGACATTACAAACATGGGTCTCACGACCCAACAATCAGAGCATACAAGTCAAAGCACAAGCGGAAGCTATCATGTCTGAGTACAGACATCTATAAATGAAAAAGGCTGAGAAGCCTGACCATCTATCAGATCCTGCCGAGGGCACAAGATCGTAGCTGAGGTATCAAGCTAAACGTCGAAGTCCACGTGGAACTACTAGTGAGACTGAAGTCTCTCTGCAAAAACATAAAATAGGCAAACGTGAGTACAAATGTACCCAGCAAGACTTACATCAGAACTATCTACATATGCATCATTATCAACAAAGGGGGTGGTAGGGTTTGACTGCAGCAAGCCATCTTTGACTCGGTGGCTATCCTGAACTACGACTGCAAGTAACTCTTTTGAAGTGGCGCACACGAGTCCACATATTCACCAACCAATACACCACTATGGATCCGCTCCCGTCTCCCTACGAGAACGCCATCCATAGCACTCACGCTTATCTTGCGTGTTTTAGAGTATCCACTTTCACTTGTCTATGAACTGTACAAGGGGTCCAAGTTTCCATATCCGAGGAATCCGGCTATTCGAATAGATGATGATAACCCTGCAGGGGTGTACTTCTTCACACACGCTCCCGCCACTTACCGCCCTGTACACGTCATGTACCTCGGCAACCTTCAAGCGGAAGCCGGGCGAGGGAGTCGGCCACGACCTGACTAACCGAACAAGTCTCTAGTCCAGGTTTATCGCCTATTCGGGTTCCATCCGCAAGGAGATCCGGCCGGGGTGTCGCTCACGGACCCAAACGATGTGAGCAGGGTTCCCAAGCCCACCATCCGGGTGCCACTTGGTACACCGTGCCACTGTGCCTAGTCTGTCCCAAGCCCACCTGTACCGGGTGCCACTTGGTAGACTACTAACACTACCTACAAACACCAGAAACTAGTTGCAACTCCTGGACAGAGATCATGTTGATTAATAAGTCGAGAGGGGTCGAGTTACCGGAACCCAATGTGTGGTAGTAGCTGTTCATGGATCACAAACACAGAACTCAGTTCCTGAGGACGGCTGCAATGAGACAACCCACCATGTACTCCTACATGGCCTCTCACCGCTACCTTTACCAAATCGTGTTCACACACTTAGTTCACCCATAGTAGGACATGTTCACACGCCTCTGATTCATCCCCGATGAAACAGACCTGACTCAACTCTAAGCAGTAGCAGGCATGACAAACAAGCATGAATGAGTAGGCACATCAGGGCTCAAACAACTCCTACTCATGCTAGTGGGTTTCATCTATTTACTGTGGCAATGACAGGTCATGCAAAGGATAAAGGGTTCAGCTACCGCAGCAAGTATCAAATATGTCGTTGTTGTCCTAATGCAGTAAAAGAGAGCAGGAGCGAGAGAGTGGGATTTTATCGGAATGAACAAGGGGGGTTTTGCTTGCCTGGCACTTCTGAAGATAGCATTGAGTCTTCATCAGTGTCAACGATCACATCATCGGTATCACGTCTATCGAGAGGGGACAAATACCGGCAACACAAAAAGGAACACAATCAATGCAATGCACAATATGATGCATGATCATGACATGGCAAAATGAATGTGTTTTGGGCTAATGCAACTAAAACCAGATTAAATGAAGTTGGTTTGAATCCAAGATTCAAATTCAAACCCCATATGTGATTATTTAAATGCCCTTTAATTGATTTGTGCTAAACAGCACCTATAAGTTGTTCTAACATGCATGAAAATGGTACAGATGGATTCCTTGAATTTTTCTGATAATTTTTCATATATAATTTATTAAATTTGGAGTTACGGTTGAATTTCTATGATTTATAGAAGTTTTAGCTATTTTCTGACATTTCCTGAATATTTAGAATTAAAATAATTCCAGAAAATGAATTATGGCGTCAGCATGACCTCATGCTGACCTCAGCAGGTCAACGGGCGGTCCAGGTCAAACCTGACGTGTGGGGTCCACACGTCAGTGACAGGGGGGGTTAACCGGGGTTAATTTAATTTAATTAAAAGGTTAGGGGGGGTCGGGCCCACTGGTCAGTGTCAGGATTAATTAACAGAGTTGATTAAATTTAAACTAATCCTAAACTAGAATTAGTCAGGGCCGGGCCCACATGTCATTGACCCAGGGGAGGTCAAACCCCCTGGTCAACCGGGGCTAATGCGCCGGCGTTTAGCCGCCGGTGACAGCAAACGCGGCGGAGGGGCTCGGGATCGCCGCTCCGGCGACCATTCGGGCGGCGGAGACCACCCACGCGAAGCCCAGACTCGCGCGCGTCTGGTAGTGCAAGTGGGAGGGGCTGGGGTGGCCGGAGCTGCCGGCGGCGAGCTCTTTTGCGGCTGCCGGAGCTCGGGCAATCTCGGGGTGGCATTACAGAGCACGGGAGGAGGCGTTGTGGGTGTCTACGGTTTCATGCGATCGTGCTGATCACGATGGTGGGCTCGGGAACGAGCTGCGGTGGCTGTGGCCACGGCCACGCCATGGCCGGCGGCGAGAAGCTCTCGGCCGCGGTGGGAGTTGGGGCTAGGGGGCGAGAACGGAGGGGGCGAGCACAGGAGAGGCAGCGGAGGCTCACAGCGGATCCATTCGAGGCGGAGACGAGGCCGGGGATGGTCCGGAGCCGGCGAATCGAACGGCGGCGAGTTCCGGTGGCCGAGGAGGGGAACGGCGTCGTGGGCGGCGATGCAGGGCTCCCGGCGTCACGTGAGTTGGTGGGGACGAAGAGGAAGGCGCGGCGGTTCCTCTGGAAGCATCGCCGAGGCGAGGGGTGGACACTGGCCGCGGTGGAGCTCGTCGGTGCTCTCGGGTGCTCGTGGTCGATCGTGAGAGAGAGAGAGCAGAGGGGATAGGGACGGAGGGAGAGATACGGGAGAGTGAGAGAGTTCGTGGGGGCCGCGTGGCGTCTCCAGGGAGTAGTGGAGGCAAGCAGGGAGGCAGGAGGTGGCCGAAGCAGGGAGGAGGTGGCCGGGGCGCGTGGCCGCGCGCGCCGGGCGCGTTCCCATCCTCCTGGCAGAGGAGGAAGGCGACAGGGGAGGGAGGCGGCGGTGGGCTGGGCCAGCGGGAGGAGCTGGCCAGCTGGGCCGGCTACAGGTAAGTGGCCCAAGTAGTCTCTCTCTCTCTCTTTCTTTTTTAATTCTGTTTTCTATTTTGCAGGTTTGTTTTGAATTTGGCTTTGAAACCAATTCAATTTATTTTGCTTCTGACAATATTTTTAGGAGCTAAAAGAATTAAAACAATGCTCCACAAAAATATTTCAGAATTATTGGACCTATATTTATTTAACAGTAGATATAAGTCCAATTCAAATAGCTATGATTTAAATTCAAAGTCCCAAAAATAAATCCTTAAAAATGTTCAATATTTTGGTTGGGACCAGAACCCTTACCAAAAATTATCAAACATTTAAGAAGAGCCATTTGGAGCAATGAATAAGATTTCTAGGGTTTTTGCCCCTCTTTTATTTAGGGTTTTGAGGCTTCCAATAATTCCCTCAGTTCAAATTTTCAGAATTTAAATATGATGCACACATGAGCTAGCCTAGAGCACTACCAGCAGCTAGGGATGTGATAGTTATGCGCAATGTGTTTTGCCAATGCCTAGAGCCTAGGCATGCCTTTTTTAACTATGATTGCTATCGTGCATACTGCTTTGCTCTTGTATCACTGTATTTACTCATACAAACTTATTTTTAAATTGAAGGATCCAATCGAAACTCCAATGGCACAGCAGGTATGTTCACGCATGTTTCTTTAACAGGTTTGCTCTTATCAATAGCTCTCTTGATTTCAATATCAATTATGTATACAGTTGACTTCTCATATCATGCACATTACTAGCATCACAACAAAGCCAATAGTGTTGTTGTACATGTAGACCCGTGGTACCCATCTGAAATCTTGTTGTGCCATGTAGTTTCCCACACTTTGTATTCTTTCACTGCTGCTTTGTCTTGAACTAATATGATTTGAACCGTGTCTCTATTTTGATTTGGCAAGACAATGCAGTGACCATAGGACATAGATATATGTTTGTTTGATGCTTTTATTATGTACTAGTACTTGGCAATAGAAGACTTGGTAGTTCAATCATGTCCACCTTACTAATGAACTGGTTCACCGAAATGAGTTTCATATACTAGTACATGCTAAACCTGTTATGTGTCTGCTTGTTTCTTTTTTTAGAATGCTGGCAGAATATTGGGGAAGAGTGCCTTATTAAGCAATGGTAAAGGAAGTAATGCAGATAAGGTTCAGGATAGTGACACATCCTTGTTGGTCTCCAACAAAGCTGATAAAACAGCTAAGGAAGACTATCTTGAAGACAGTGAGACAACCCCAAAGTCATGTCTTGGTTTAGTGTTCGAGTTACTGGCCACTACCGCTTGCACAAGCTATTCAAACTCACTGTCTGAATCAGTTCCGTTTCTTGAGTCTCAACTACAAGCTGAAAGACATTGATTAGCTGTGCTGCGACAAGAAGCGGAAGGACTGCGGAAGTCCCTGGAGCATTCAGATGCATACTTTCTGGTCCAACAGCAAGCGTTGGAGGATTTTAGCGCCAAACAGGACAAAGATAATAAGCTTGCTAAGCTTATTGCCAGCATGGTGGATACCTAGGATAACGTTTCTTGAGCTCTTCTCAAGTTGTTTCAGTTATGCTCTTGTTTTGCTGTCGTGTTTATTTGCAATGGTGGCCAATTTTGACGGCCAGTGTATGTAATATCTTGCTTTGTTCCCTATATTTGCACTGGTGGCGAACTTTGATGCCCAGTGGATGTAATATGTGTAATAGCGGTAATAGGCTAGCGTTAATTGCTTGCTTATTTATTTCCTTATTGTCTTGTTTAGTTGTTTGCTTGTAGTCACTGCAGTTCTTTTTCTGTGTTTTCCTAGTGGGCACAATAGCCTATTTTTGGTAATTAGGCCAAAATAATCATGGCAATACACGGACTGTTGTAACGATGGGCCTCCTGCGGGCCATATGATCCATGGGCCTTCTACGGGCCGTAGGATCCATTGGCCTTCTATACGGGTCATAGGATCCATGGGCCTTCTACGGGCCGTAGGGTCCATGGGCCTTCTACGGCTCGTATGATCCATGGGCCTTATACGGGCCGTAGGATCCATGGGCCTTCTATGGGGCGTATCGTCATTTTGCCAATCATGGGTCGTACTATTCATGGACCATAACGGGCCGTTAATAGGCCGTATTTGATAACTCTATGGAAACAGCCCAGCGGGTTCTTTTTACATGAAAACGGCCCAACGTATTAACGGGCCACAAACGGGCCGACTGTAACGACGGGCTAAATTTGGCCCACAAGCAGAAAATGATAGTAACAGGCCGTAAGTGACCGAATGCTGGAAATGAGCCCAAGAATAAATGGGCCCTGAGAAGGCCGAAAGATAACTTGGGCTGGAAACGGCTCAATGGAATAATGGGTTGTTAATGGGTATAAAGTGATACACTGTTCATTACGGGCTAGTTTCACCATGGGTCGTTAATGGGCCAAGAGTTACAAAGGGCCTCATATGGGCCGAAAGAAGTCATGGGCCATACATGGGTCGGAAGTTAAAATGGGCTGGGATCATATTGGATGGCCAAGATGACGCTACTAGGCCTAATTCGGAGAGGTCGTAACTGAAGGAAATATGCCCTAGAGGCAATAATAAAGTTATTATTTATTTCCTTATAATCATGATAAATGTTTATTATTCATGCTAGAATTGTATTTACCGGAAACATAATACATGTGTGAATACATAGACAAACATAGTGTCACTAGTATGCCTCTACTTGACTAGCTCGTTAATCAAAGATGGTTATGTTTCCTAACCATGAACAAAGAGTTGTTATTTGATTAACGAGGTCACATCATTAGTAGAATGATCTGATTGACATGACCCATTCCATTAGCTTAGCACCCGATCGTTTAGTATGTTGCTATTGCTTTCTTCATGACTTATACATGTTCCTATGACTATGAGATTATGCAACTCCCGTTTACCGGAGGGACACTTTGGGTACTACCAAACGTCACAACGTAACTGGGTGATTATAAAGGAGTACTATAGGTGTCTCCAATGGTCGATGTTGGGTTGGCGTATTTCGAGATTAGGATTTGTCACTCCGATTGTCGGAGAGGTATCTCTGGGCCCTCTCGGTAATACACATCACATAAGCCTTGCAAGCATTACAACTAATATGTTAGTTGTGAGATGATGTATTACGGAACGAGTAAAGAGACTTGCCGGTAACGAGATTGAACTAGGTATTGGATACCGACGATCGAATCTCGGGCAAGTAACATACCGATGACAAAGGGAACAACGTATGTTGTTATGCGGTCTGACCGATAAAGATCTTCGTAGAATATGTAGGAGCCAATATGGGCATCCAGGTCCCGCTATTGGTTATTGACCAGAGACGTGTCTCGGTCATGTCTACATTGTTCTCGAACACGTAGGGTCCGCACGCTTAAGGTTACGATGACAGTTATATTATGAGTTTATGCATTTTGATGTACCGAAGGTTGTTCGGAGTCCCGGATGTCATCACGGACATGACGAGGAGTCTCGAAATGGTCGAGACATAAAGATTGATATATTGGAAGTCTATGTTTGGACATCGGAAGTGTTCCGGGTGAAATCGGGATTTTACCGGGTTACCGGGAGGTTACCGGAACCCCCGGGAGCCATATGGGCCTTCATGGGCCTTAGTGGAAAGGAGAAAGGGGCAGCCCAAGGTGGCTGCGCCTCTTCCCCCTCCCCTAGTCCTATTAGGACTAGGAGAAGGTGGCCGGCCCCCCTCTCTCCCTTCCCCTCCAAGGAATCCTAGTTGGACTAGGATTGGGGGGAGGAATCCTACTCCCAGAGGGAGTAGGACTCTCCTGCGCCTCCCTCTTTGGCCGGCCAGCCTCCCCTCCTCTCCTCCTTTATATACGGAGGCAGGGGCACCTCTAAACACACAAGTTGACACAAGTTGATCCTCGTGATCGATTCCTTAGCCGTGTGCGGTGCCCCCTGCCACCATATTCCTCGATAATACTGTAGCGGAGTTTAGGCGAAGCCCTGCTGCTGTAGTTCATCAAGATCGTCACCACGCCGTCGTGCTGACGGAACTCTTCCCCGACACTTTGCTGGATCGGAGTTCGGGGATCGTCATCGAGCTGAACGTGTGCTCGAACTCGGAGGTGCCGTAGTTTCGGTGCTTGATCGGTTGGATCGTGAAGACGTACGACTACTTCCTCTACGTCGTGTCATCGCTTCCGCAGTCGGTCTGCGTAGGGTACGTAGACAACACTCTCCTCTCGTTGCTATGCATCACATGATCCTGTGTGCGCGTAGGAAAATTTTTGAAATTACTACGAAACCCAACAGTAACAGGCCCTGGGTTAGCGGGCTGTAAATGGGCTATATGCGAACAGGCCGTTAACACGCTTTCCGTGGGCCGCCCGCCACCTTTTGACCAAGTCAAACGGGCCGGCCTTTTCACAGGAATGGGCCTCTGTTGGGTCATGCCATGTGTCGACGTTTCATAGGCGCCTTGGGTCCAATGAGTGGAAGACATCTGTCCCAACGGTGAGCCGACACGTGTTTCCTCCAGCCAATGATGATTTTACATGTGGAGAATCCCCATTGGTTGGGGCGGTTAATGGGTTATCGGATCCAAAACCGGACCCGATAGCTTAATGGCGTTCCGTTACGGTGGATGCCACGTGTCGGTCACCCTTGACGAAAGCACTTCTGTGACGCACGATTTATCATCATGGAAGTGGACACTTCCATGATGATAATTTTGGTAATATCATGGAACACTTCTACGACAGCACAGGTATGACTATCTTGATTCTGCCATAAAATCGTCATGAATGTACATGCATGACAAAAAATGCGACCTACTATGACAAACACGTATCATCACAGAAGTGTATTTTTTTGTAGTGATGCTTTGTTTGAAAGCAAGAACAGTTGTAAGGAAGCAATATAACAAAGGTGTAACGGTGCAGCAAGTGGATCAATCATTAATTATGCTAAGGACAAGTCGGTTGCTTTACTTATAGGGATCAAGGCGTTCTCGTGGTACATGCGAGTTTCACCCAGTTACTTTTATCATGATTCATTGAGTCACCGTTCATTGTGTTGATACTTTGTTGTGTGGTGAAACCTATGATAAGGTGTTGTTCTTACTTCAATAAACAACCTACTTATGATTACATCCTCTATGCAAGAATCCGTAAATACAAGAGAATAATTAGGATTATAATAAATTCTAGGGTTCTAACTCCCCTTGTGAAACAGTTCATAAACCTAGGGTACGGTAATATCTGACACTTGAGCTACCCATGCATAAACAAACTAATCACACGATCCTTGTCTCTAGGCCCTTAAAGGTGAAGTGGTGTGTAGTCGATGTTCGCACATCCGCACTAGAGAACTACACCACAACATAATATCAAAACATTGAACTAGATTCAACTTCACAAGATTACTAGGAACAAGGTTTATCCCATGTCCTCAAGAATGTAATGAACTACTCAAAACAGATCATATGGATAAGGACCAGTGAAAATGAATATGATTAACAATCTAAACTATGGATCTTTCACCAATAAAACTTCTAAGCATCAATTACAAGGAGTAATCAACATCAGAAAGTAATCTCAACAAAGGAACTAAGATGGAAGTTCATACATCGGAAAGATGGGATGAATGGAATTGATGGATATGATGGTGCTGATGAAGTTGATGATCCCAATGATCGGAGTGTTGGTGATGACGATGGATGCGAATTCCACCTCCCTGAGGGATGGATCTCTGGCAGAATCAGTCTGCAGGAGGGCAAAAGTGCTCGGCCTCACAGCGAAGGCGGAAACATCCTAAAAAAAATCCACGTGGGTCAAGATACAATTTATGGCCAGAGGGTGTCAGAAGACGGTGCCCAGGGCCTTCACGCGGCCAATGGACACGTGATAGGGGCACATTGGGCCCATGTGGCACCCCTCTGGCGCATCTTCTGACTCGCGGCTCCTTTTCTTCGTGAAAAATAAGTAAAAAATTCAGCCTTTTTGAAGCTCCATGAAAATACTTTTTCCTCGGTTGCAATTTTGCTCTTGTTTTTCAGTTGTCCGGAATTTCCTGAGAATATACCTCTCCGTGTATTTCATGCAAATTAAAGGGAAAATACATTAGAATTAAGCAATAATGTACCAAGTATCATTTATAAAGAGTAAATTATAATAATAAAAGTAATCAAAAATTGACGCATCGGTTTGTTATCCTGGACACTTTGCACTATTAGGAATAAGCTAGTTATTGAGCATGCTTTGTTGCAACGACTGTCGGTTGCCATTTACAAATTTGTTTGTTTTTTGCAGAAATGGAAAGTGCTTAGCAGATTGCAAAAGCACGTTGACGTCGGGGAGTTGGCTTCTTGGCTTCGAATCCTGGCGCACCGGTTGTCTCCTCCACCCCCTCTAGAACCTAACTTGCTCTATATATTTTTCTTCTCTGTTTGGGCATTTTTTAGTTGCTGCTACGAGCTTACCCCTGTTTATTTAATTATTTTTGAACAATCACCGAAGAGGAGAGGGTCCCCACCTGAATGTATTACTCAAAAGCCCAAGGGAAAGTTACATTAAGAATTACAGCAAGAGGAGTGTTACAGGCGCCATGACACGGCAACCTCCCTATTTATGGGGTCCTTAAATCTAAAGGCCCAAAGCGTAAACTCTAAAATGATGTTCCAAACAATATCAAGGGGAGTGCATCCCATTGCGGAAAACACGAGGAATCCTGGAGTCCCAAAGTTTCCAGAGGATGGCGAGGGCGACGGTAGGCCAAATGTTGATGTCAAGGCCGACCGGCGTTCGAGTATCCCAGACGAGGTCGATAGAGTGAGGGTCCTAAAGGCCCAAGAGGGACCAGACCTAAGCCGCACATGGGTAGAGGATAGCAAGGTGTATCGCGTTCTCAAGAGAGATGTCGCACCGAAGACAAGAAGAACCAGAGGATATGGTCTTGCGATGAAGGTTCGCCATCGTGCTCAGCCTGACACGCCAGAGAAGCCAGTCAAAGATCTTAACCTTGATAGGTGCCTTGGAGCCCTAGATGTACCATATGTTGAGACCAAACTCGTGGTCGGAGGAGAGCAGTGAGTAGGCGCACATCGAGGTGAACAAGGAGTCATGGGTGAGGACCTTGTCATCGGGCACGTCGCTCACGGTAACATCCTGCAACAAAGCCAAAACAGACGCCAGCTCGACAGAAGCAATGTTGGTTAGGAAGTTCCGTAGAGTGGTGAGTAAACAATTATGCATGACATGAGAAACCAGGACAGAGGCTGAAGTGGAGTGAGAGAAGATGTGGGGGTAGGTTTCTGCGAGCGGAGTAGACATAAGCCAAGCGTCGAGGCAGAAGAAGGTGGAAGTACCATTGTTGGTAAGGGCAAAGGAGATTTTGCAAAGGCGGCAGAGCTGTTGATTAACGCTTTTCCATAGGTAGGAGAGGCTTTGTGGTTTATTCGTGAAGTTAAGAGTGTAGTGCTGGAAGAACCAGTTTACCCAAGGTAGGTCTGGTTTTTGAAGAAGTTTGAAAGTGAACTTCATGAGGAGGCAGTTACTTTAGAGGACTAGATTTTTGATACCTAGACTAGGACGTCTGGGGCGGTGACCTTGGGGTTGGTGGTGGTGGTCATCTCCTCCGTGGGAGGTGGTCGGCCTGAGGCTGGGTGGTCGAATCTCGAGAACTGTCATCTAGTCCAAACTGCGAGTCGAGGAGACATAGTTGCTGGTGAAAATCAAACTGACGGCGGGAGATGGCGGCATTCTGGACCATTACCTTGATGAAGACATCGTCGTGTAACTACTATCGAACCACTCGTGTTGCTTTGGGGGAAACCCTAGGATCTGGTTGTTCCAGATCGGATGACGACGACACTGCGGTGTCGTTTCTCTCTTGGGAGCATCATTTGTGGAGCAACGCTGGAAAACAGAGGCATGAGGTGGAGCGGCTTCGTCTTGCATGGAGTTTCGATGGAGATGTCAAGTCATGTCTGGCCAACATGTGCTACCTGATGTCATGCCTGTTCGGCAGGTGCTACTCACGACAGATCTTCCAGAGACTTCAAGTTGTGTCGGCCGGTGGTACTTGGCTGTATGGTGTTGCGGTGTACCGGCGGCGACCACGACGTGCTCAGAAGTTTGCGCGCAGGGAGTGGTGTTATTGGGCGTCGTGGTGGCGTTGACGGATGGCCGGACTGGCAAGGATGATGCAGATCTCTTTTTTGAAGATGAGTTTGTGGTTTGATGATGATGGTGGCTTCTAAAACATGTGCATGTGGTGTACGTTTTAGGTTTGCTACAC
This sequence comes from Triticum aestivum, assembly GCF_018294505.1. Lineage (NCBI taxonomy): Eukaryota > Viridiplantae > Streptophyta > Magnoliopsida > Poales > Poaceae > Triticum > Triticum aestivum. The sequence continues at coordinate 480,564,707 of NC_057810.1, forward strand.
CAGTTGTAGGTTCCGATACATTATGCGGATGGATTGACGACGACACCAGTTTTAGATATGGGGACTGAGAGCACTCCAGATTATCGAGTTTGTAGGTGTGAGTGGTGGCTTCGGGTAGCTTGATGTATGTTCTTGTCATATCTTTGTTGAATAATTAATAAAGATGGCTGTATGCATGAATTGATGCATAGGCCAGGATTTTAACCTCCTTTTCCTAAAAAATATCTATAAAGCAGGACGAAAGTCTTTTTGATATCTCCCTTTTCTTGGTTTTTTTTTGAAGGCCCTCTCCTTGTTTCTAATGTACACTGGTTGTCCTTCATTCATATAAGCTATTTGGGAAGGAATTCCAACGCCATTAGGTGGATTTACATGTCACGTGTAGCACCCCACGGAGAGGGGTAGAGAACTTCTAGCTACAACACGAGACACCATGATTGAGTTTCTATTTTCATGTTTGAAGATTACCGCATTATCTCACTAACCCGCAACTTGATCTCCTAGTCAGTTCCTCATAGGACGGCCACAAAATTCATCAAGAGTTTTGACCATTCTCAAGCAATCACTCGCCATAAGTATCTTGCAGATCCCCGGGTCCGTGGAGAACATCAAGGCACCGTTTGATAACAAAGTATTATAAAAACCAAAATATTGAAGACTAAAGTAGTTTATTTCGTAGGTACACAATACCATGGTTTTGCCATAAGAGAGTATTTTGAAGTATTTAGAATACTGCGGGACCTGTTTGGCAAGAGCCGTTTGAAGCTGTTTCGAACTGTGCCTTGAGCTAGCTAGACACCTGCAAACCGATGAACGGCCATGCACAGACGTGCGATCATGCACTAACTGAATGGCAAGCTAAATGCGCCATGCACAATCTCGGTGTTACCCTTCCAAAGTAACAAATAGGAGGAGGCATGTTGCCCGGAGCAACTTGATTTTCTTCCGCGTTGAGATCACCAGGAGCTGCGGATGCTGGCACGACCTAAAGCTCCACAAGACGACGGTGCCAGCAGTGGATCATGCGGCAAAGCCGCTAGTGAACTGAAACAGCTTGGCCTTCATCCGCGTTGCCGTCGAGGTAGTTGTCCCGTCGAAAGAGACTAGTCTGGCAACTTGCTCCGTCCCATCAACCATGGCAGTTCGCACCGCACTGTACTGTCGTTCCTTGATCTGTCCATGTCCACTCGAGCTCGTTCTTTTAGCGTGCTCAGTTTTAAAAAAAAGAGGTCCGAGGTTCTTTTTCTAAAACAAAGAAAATACCATAGTATTAAAAAAACTGTAGTATTAATACCATAGTTTTTAGTGGTTGTCAAACATCTCAAAAAAATTAAAACCATGATAATTCTAAAAACTGTATTATTTTTAAAATACTTAAAAAATACAGAGCTATCAAACAGGGCCCAAGCCTTCAATGTGGCACAACTTTCATAGATTTCGCCTCTCGTTGGAGACCCATGAAGATCTCAAGTAACATCCCATGTCGTCTCGGACTATAGCTGCGACCGGGCGTCACTGATTTTTTTTTTAACTGTCACTCCGAATTATTATTGATGTCCACATCAACGTCGACTTTTTGAGTTACTCCCTCCTTCCGACAATATAATACATTTTTATAAGTTGTTTTAGCTTGCAAAAACATCTTATATTATGGGATCGAGGGAGTATTATTGATGCCCACGCCGACATTGATCTTTACAATCCCGAAATCTTGTGCGGTCATGAAACAAAAGCATGCTCGGTGGGTGGCTCTTTCTTTGCTAACGACAATGACACGTCAGAAGTAAATCGCTTGATGAAGTTATCAGTTGTGAGCGGACTCTGAAAAAATATCGTCATGAATAGCCATCTTCCTTGCACTCGAATCGCCCACATTGTCACAAGAGTCTCCTTTAGCTCATGATGGGCCGATTTGATGATGCTGAATAGCCAATTTAAGGCCCTTTGATTCAGAGTAATTAATAGGATTTTTGGAAGATTATAATCTTTAAGAATTTTTTTTACATTGGTTGTTTGATTCATAAGATTTTTTTTTTGAAACGAGGCAAAAGACTTGCCATTTTCATTGATTAAGAAGAAGAAAATTGCCTGGTTAATTAACGAAAAAATGGGCTAAAACCGATACAAGACAACCCACATGACATGGGCACCACCGGTCAACCTGGCCACCGACATGGAACAGAAACCATGACGGCACATGCCAACAGATGGCCCCACGCGCAAGCAACCAACAGCTCCGACTTTGACGACGAGCAACACAAGAGAAATATGCAGGACTTGCGCCGGGAAGAACCAACTACCAAAGACCACGCCGCGACCCAAGCTCCTCTTGACGCCATCATTGTTGCCAAACAGAAACCAGCGCCCCGCCTCAGCAAACCACGCGGCGAAGATGCCGCCATCGACGGCGAAGATGCCATCATCCTCCAGTCTCTCAGTCGTACCCGGCTCTGAGACGATGCCCCCAAGGAGGAAAAGACGAGAAGACGCCTCCATCGTCCGATCCAGAGGATCTGAGGTTTCCCTCCAGAGCCCAAGCCGTGGGGAGGATGAGGAGCACCTCGACGATGACGCTTCCAAGAAAGATCGCGACACCCGCGGGCGCCGCTGTCGCCGGCTCCGGTGAAGACCGGAGCAAGGATTTCTCCCGGAGATGTCCGACCACCTACCACCGCCGACCGCCGCCCACTATCCACCATCCCTGCCGAGGCCGGCCTCACTCTGGCCATTGGATCCCATGATCCACCACGACCAGACACGCACCACCCCCTGACCGAAGCCGCCATCACCACACCCGGGCCGCCGCCCCGGAGCCCAAGAGCCGCCACGTCATTGACTTCACCGTCGGAAGGAGTCCGGCCAGGCCCGACGGCATGGAGCCCACATTGCTGAGCTGAAGGCAAGGGAGGGCCTGACCAGCCTGCGACCTCGGCCCATGCCTTGCCTCGGTGGGCCGGAGGACAGCCAAAGCCGCCGCAGGGAGGCTACAGCCAAGCCGCAACAGATCTGAATCGCCGGAAGTCGGAGCCGCACGAGCGAGATGGAGCCGCTGCAGCAGCCTAACCTCGACCCACCGCTGGACGTCGCGAGGCCGCCGCCGTAGCCGAGCCTACTCATCGCCGTGGGGCCCTAAGCCATGTTGAATCTGATGGGAGAGAAAGGAACGACCATTGCCCGACAGCCCTGGCGACAAAGACGACCGCACCACCCCGCCGGCAGCAGCACGTAGCAGCCCCGACGCGGACACCGGAGCTCGACCCCAACGAGGCCGCCAGATCGAGCGCCTCCCGATCCAGCACTCCAATCCCACTGCAGCCACCACCCACGCTAGCCAGCCACCGCCGCCGCAAACCCCGCCGTCAGTCGCACCACCGGAAGCAATGACGCGGGCCGCGCCAGGCCAGGCGCCGACCGCCGTCGGCTGCCACGAGCTCCCCACCTCACGAGCAAGCCAAGCCACCGGGCGGAAAGAAGATCCCGCCGCCACTGGCTCCGTGCGGGCTTTGCCCGCCGAAGGCTACCGGCGACGGCGAGAGGAAGGAGGAGGGAGGGGAGCTTTGGCCGGGGGGAGTTGGCGGCGCCGCCCGTGCCGCCCTAGGGAAGGAGCGACGCGGGGGCCGAGAGAAGCAGTGAGTGAGGGAGTGAAGATCTATACCCGGTTCATAAGATTGACTCATAATATAATTTTTCTTTTACTAAGTAATCAGTTGTATTACATTTCATAGGAGGACTAGCATCCACTTCAACCTCTTGGAGGAATCTTTTGGTTTTTTTTATGCAATCAAACAAACTCAAATCTTGTAAGATTTGAATGGACATGACATTCTTTTTTTGCGGGGAAAATGGACATGACATTCTAATTCTGTGTTTTTTCTATTCGTCCATTTTTATAATTCTGCGAATCAAAAGCCCTGGTTGTGTTTTTGGGATGGGAGACGGGGAATCGATTTAGTCGCAGAGTTAACAACACGCAGATGTTTGGATGTCTTGTCCGTGCCATGAACGGATGAACCATGATGCGCCGTCCGTTGTCGTCGCTGGTGCTGGTGCGTGGTGAGTTCGTGTGGCTGATTAATGATAACTTGTACTCCGGAGTAGCTAGCTACTTATTAGATCAGCAATCCGGCATACGCAAAACAGAATTTCGGTAAATTTCCTAGACGAAATTGCACAACTACTTTAGGGAAGATAAGTCAACGCATTTCTTTTTGAGAATAGATAAGTCGACACATTACAGCAGTTGATCCATAAATCTCCTTATTACATACAGGCTATGTAAAATATACTCACACAATGACTGTATAGTACTCTGAAATACTAACTCAGGCCTCTCCGCGCGCCTCCGCTTCCACCGGATGCCGTGGAACGGCAGGAGGGGCATCAAGCGCAGCACAGGAAGTCAAGGATGCTGGAGCAGCAGTCGTAGCAGCAAGAACAGCTGCAAACCAAGCGCAAATTAGGCACGACCAATCAATCAATCGGAGAGCGGAGAGGGCCGAGCGGGGCAAGAATAACACAGGAGTCTCAGTCGACCAACCAATCAAATCTAGTTAGCACACACACGTACCATCCGTCGAGGCTCTTGTCGTGGAGATCGTCGGTCGCGGACATGGACTGAGCAGGCGGGGGATCCATGGCCAAGTCGGTCTCTCCGCGTCTGTGGACGGGCGACGATGATGATGTGGGGAAGAAGGCAACGGCGGAATGGTGCTGCAAGGCAAAGGGCAGAGGCGAGGGGTATGGAGGCAGTTAAGCTGGAAGGGAACGCAAGTAAATGACGCACATGGACTGGGCGGCGGTACCGGTGTAAAGCTCTTGTGCCGGGATTTAAGGCTTAAGGTATGGCATGCCCCGTGTACGACCGGGCGTGTCATCCGATCATTTGTGCGCCACAAGCCACTGATTGCGCACACACATTATCTATCTTCATTCTCCGTGTGTTTCTTCTTACCTTAAAGTGGGTCATGCTGCCAGCTTGGCCTCCACCGTCCAATGAGTGAAGCAATTAGCGGAGTTGAAGAAGGAATTCGTCACGGGAATAGCTGCAGAGCTTGTGGTTTGGTTGGGTTGGCTCGGTTGCATGCAGGTGCAGCCAAAGGGACAGCAGGTGGGAATGGGCCTGTTTCGTGCGATTTCGTCAATATACACCTTATCCTAACATTTCTCCAAACAGATGTATTGCTTCGTCTTGTTGCCTTGTTGAGTTCAGTTTACCGGGACAAGCAACCTTTCCCGTTTATCTACCCCGGGTCGGGACAATGGCATTCATGCTCACGTCCAGGCCACCGCGCAAATAGTACCGCCAGATTACCAGCCATTGCTGCACGGGTGCACCAGATGCCACCGAGCGCACCTCACGTCCTCAGGCCATTCCAACGCGGATCACTGGAAACATCCGCAATGTCAGTTCACTGAAGACTTTTAAGCATCCATTGCCGGTCATTAAATTGGGCCAGATCGGTCCGGACGTCCGAAATTCTGCACCCTTGTCTCGAACTAAAAGGAGCTCTGGGAAAGTTCGGATGTCCGTCACTTAGGACCTTGACATTAACATCCTCAACCGGAGGCCGTGCGTTTTCATAATCATGCCCCTCTTTTCATGCCAAAGTTCACCTATTCCGCCCATGCCTGTCAACGTCACGATGGATCCTTCAGATCACTTGATGATGGTCGCCGTCCCGTCGGACCCGGACAAGCCCGCCCACGCGGCCCGGTCCACGGAACGACAAGGGTGGCGTGTGAGGGAGAGGGCCATCAAGAAGGCCGAGACCGCTCGGGCCACTTCTCCTCCTCCACAATGGACCACCATGGTGGTGACGTCCAAGCAACAACATCTCTCCCCCTCAAGCCTTCGTACTACTAGCCGGCCATCCAAACGGACAGCCCAAGACGAAGCTGTCGCAACACTCCGTCGACTCCTTTGCCTCTGCCTTAGACCGTACAACGTTGACATCAACACATACTACACATTCATGGAGACATATTCGCCGCAAACTTGTTCGATAGCGGTTTTCGTCGAACGAGCCCTAGTTCGATAGTGCCCATCCACTATTCGGCGGAATGCTTTCCCCAAGTTCGGTGGCGGTCATCAACGAGGTAATTATGAACACGATCCACTACGATGGTGGCCACTAGGACGACTACTCATTGCAGCCAGAGCAAGAGGCGCCCGATCCGGACACCCGACAATCGGAGCCGAGCATGCCCAATCCAGCCGGAAAAGAAGGACGAGCGGTTCATCAAACTCGATGAGAGATAATGAACTATTGTGTGACACGTGGTTGGGCGCGAATATTGACCCAGACACATGCATGAAGCAAAAGGGCTTTTTTTCCAAAACCATGCAAGATTTTCTTTCATGAACAAAAAGAACTACCCCTTACAACAAAGAAGTGATACATGAACGCAATGCAAAGTCGCTAGGCCATCGATGACACATCATTCAACATGAGTTCAACAAGTATTGCGGGACGTATGAACAAACGCAAAACCCTCGAACCAGTGAGTTCTGCTTCTTATTTCCAATGTGTTTGTTATTGGATTGATTTGCTCTACGTTGCAGCTTGCTGATCATGCCGTTATCTTACTCGAACCGGGCTTGCACCTTGTGCCGCAAGACCAAAAAAGGTCATTCATGTTGATGCACTATTTATACAAGTTGAACAAACAAAGCAAGTGGCAAGCATTGCCCATTCCACCTAAGCCTCCGACGCGCCAAAGACGTCGATAAGGACACCCGTGTGGCTAGGTCGAGAGGAGGAAGTGAGACACGAAGAAGGAGAAACGAGAAGGGGCGGCGACCAAGGTGTCAAAGAAGTTTGGGGACATCATGACGAAGAAGAAAGACCATGTGCCAAGCGCAGTGAGGCGAAGGACGAAAAGCAGTCGGAGATGTTTGACATTTCTATGGAGATGCAAACACAAGAAAATTAAGCTCAAGGAGATGAAGATCGTTATCAAGGCACAAGTAAGAGTTGTTGTTCATGAATGCGACGAACTTGGGTCCGATGCAACGAAATTTGTTCAAGACTTTTGTGCTAGCATGCACAAACGGTTTGCACAAAAGGATGGTGAAAAGGAGGCCGGAATTTGAGAATATCGCACACATAGTTCGGACCAGGGGATTCTGGGATTGTTGTATGTATAAAACTCAATGTACATATTAGTGCTTTCGGTACTAGTGGAATTTGTTTGCAACTATTTAAATATGGGCAGTGTTACGCTTCCGCAAATGATAAATTCACTAGTAGGAAAAAGCTTAGTAGCGGCGTTCAAAAAACGTTGTTAACGATGCGGAGGGGAGACACTGGTAGTATGATGCCAGTGATAACCTTTACTACTGGCGTTGCCAACCGATGCCACAAACACGTTCACTTTAGCGGCGCTGAATCCAGACGCCGATTGTAATTTGGACACTTGCGACGCTGGTAAGATTACCCGCCGCAGTCTAGTCTACTGCTATGGCGTTCATATTGCAACGCCGCTGGTAGCTATATCCAGGTTTTCCTGCATATTTTGCCTCCGGCTTCATATAATTACTTGTTGCCACAGTTGCAGTTTGCACATATACTTTATTCATAATACATATATACATCACATCTTTATTGCATTTGCATTAGCAATTAACATGCACCTTTCATGCATATAGCAAGTCAATGAAAATCGGAGTTTACACATCGATATTGCAAGTCAATGAACATTCAAATTAATTAACATGTTTCAAACTGTTGCCTCGCTCTCAACTGAAGACCCTGACATCGTCTCGAACTATGTTGCACTCCATTGATCCATATGATTTGGTTTAAAGATGCTCTATTCTTTCATCTTGTTCCTTATTTGCCTTTGGAGAGCCGTAGAACATCCCGTCAGCCTGACCACATCTCTGTTAGTGATTGCAGTCATCATGATTTGAAGACGTGCATATTCTCCCAAGAAGTTTTGTTCCCCTTTATCGAGCTCTGTGGCCCACATGGCCAAGGATGCATGATCACTCAATAGTGAATACGTGCGTACATAGTCATCCATGAGAGACATGACATAGTGTCGTGGGAGTAAGTCTGACAATAAGAATAGGGGTATGGAAGAGGAGGCAAGGTCCTAGCTACGGTGAGGTTGTACACGCAAGTTTACGGGTTCAGGCCCCTCTCGGAGGAGGTAATAGCCCTATGCCTCGGTGCCCTGAGGCTTTGTCGACTGGATTATGCATGGATGTTACATGGGGTGCGAACCCTTGTGCCTGAGGAGGGGGTGGCTTATATAGAGTGTGCCAGGACCCTCGCAGCCCTCAGCTACACAGGGTTCAATGTGAGTTAAGATAGGGCCATTACTGGTAACGCCAGCCATTAATGATCTTTAAGACTACATAGTGAATGCTTGACCGTTGCCATCCTGGGGTGGCTTTAGATCTTCTATACTCCGAGTGGATCTTCCTATGGTTGAGTGACTCTATAGTGGTTGAGTGGAATTGGGGTATCCGAGTGGAACCTTCCGTTGAGTGGATAGCACTTCAAGGTGATTTCAGTCGGTACCCTTTGTTGGACTTTGAATGTCTTTGACTATTAGGTCAGTGTCCTTGGGTAGGGTGTCTAGGTCATGCCTAAGACCCTACCCTAGGTACACGTCTTCGTCATTATCCCCCGAATGGATTGAGGTCCGAGTGAAAAAGGGTTGAAGTTGGTTCCGATTCGATTCAATGCTTTGGAGGCATTTCATAGAAGTCTGGAAAGCACACTGGTATTTTAACCCTGCTTCAATCGCCTCGATTGATTCTGGTAGCTTGAGATCACCGAGTGAATTAATGTGATAAGTCTTTGAGTGAACCAGAATGCGAAATCTTTGACGTGATTGACTGCCCTATGGTTTCCGGATCTCACGGGATTCGAAATTTCAGAGAAGCGCGCCGGACGGGACGCGGAGCAATAAACGGAACGATTCGGATAGAGACTCCTCGATTTTTGTGCCGCCTTTTTCGCCACGTATCGAGCCCGCGTCTGCGAGGGGATGTGATTGGATTACTTGGGCCTGCCGGTCAGCAACTCGGAACCAGCCTCATAAAAGGCATCGAGGCCGACGCGAGGTACTGTGCCTTCCATTCGATCCCCTTTCCCTCTTCTTCTTCGCCTCTCTTCTCCCTGCCCTCCATGCCTCCGCTCGGCCCTCCCAAGCTCCACCGCAATGGTGAAGGAGAAGAACGCAGCCCTGGAGCGCGCGAAGAAAGCGTCGGCGGCGGCGAATGGCAAGAAGACAGCGAGGGCTTGGACGTCGCGGTCCGGTCTACCGCCTGGTTGGATCCAGGGAGACTGGATCTGCTCCACGGTCATGAAGGAGGACCTGGAAAATCTCGCCCACGATGTCTTGATTGCTCACAGGTCCTGAAGGCTGCTAGGGGATGAATTTGAACCTCAACCGTATGATGGTGAGTGTGTTCTCCTCACCGCCCATGTCAAGCGAGGTTTTTCTTTGCCCCTGCGCCCATTTTTTTTAGGATTCTTGAACTTCTTCGGCACCCAGATCCACCATTTTTGTCCCAACACAATCTTGTACCTTGTTGCATTCGTTTCCATGTGCAAAAACTTCCTAGGATGCTAGCCGCACTGGGGTCTCTTCAAGCACATATTCACTTGTCGTTCTCAGACGGTGAAAAAAACTAACCTAGACGACAAAAAGACGCGTGTGATCCAGATGTGTGGGGGGTTAGGGATCCAAATGAGGGGTAGGAGCTGCTTTCCTCCTGTGACCTTTCCCGAGTCAGTTAGAGGGTGGCAGTCGACCTCGTTTTATTGCAAGGATATTATGACTCCTGGTCAGTCAACTGGCCCTCCCCCTTTAACTATGGAGAGACTCCGCACCCCTCGCTCAGTAGTTGTAGCTCCGGAGGAGAAGGAGGAAGTGCAAATGTTGGCCGCGGTTGTCATTGAGCTGGTTAAAGTTGGAGTGACGGGTATGGATCTGTTGGAGGTATTCCTCAGTCAACAGATCCAACGTTTGCAAGCCCGTGATCAACCCATGTGGATGTACTCGGGTCCAGAGGACACCGCTCGAACCCACCCAGAGGAGGTTAACGAGGAGACGGTGGCTCAGTGGCTCCGGAGCATTACTAGCAACAAGGATAACCCCAGGGGGTCCAGGAAGATTCTGCCATTCGACGCCAACAATGCTCCAGGAGAGGTCAGACTCCCTACTGTTTTTCCTTTGTTTTGCGGTTGTTCTTGGATCCGACTCATATCTACAACTTGTGTCTTGCAGGTTTGCACCAAGCTGCACTCGATGTCCAACGAAGAGCAGTACCAAGAAGGACTTGACAGTGACAGTGAGGGCAGCGACAACTAGTACGCCAAAGATAGTGAAGATGAGAGGAAGGACTCGAGCAGCGGCAGTGAAGAAGTCGACTCATCGCCCCGCTCAGAGCATCGTTCCAAACAGTTGCAAGAAACTGCAGGGGGATGTGGCAAAGCTTCCAAAGTTTCCCCGCCCAAGCCTCATAAGGCCCTACCTAGGATCAAGGTGGCTGTGCCCGTGACTTTAGCGTAAGAATTTCCTTCTTGCATTCTTCGGTGTTATTGTGAACTCGTTTGCTTGCTTGACCGAGTGAAATCTGAAACATTCAGTGCTGCTACTTATGCGACATCCATGGATGTTGACGAGGAGCGTGGTGATGCGGAAACCGCGGATGTAGCCACCTCTTGGGCAGGTATGGTTTTATAACTGTGCTCTGTTAATGATCTTTGGGGTCGACTGAAATTTCACTGTCGAGTGTTTGCAGCACCAACGTATATTATCCAACTCCCGGATGACGATGATGAGGATGTGCCTCCGAAAAATGCTGGGAGGAGAGGCATAACTTTGAGTAGGAGGGTGCCTGGAGCCAGAACGCCTCGCTCATCATCTGAACCTGTGGTCCAACAACTCAATGATCTAGTACGGGCTTCAGTCTCCTTTGCCAATCCTCTGTCGACTGACCAACCTTCAGCATCGACTGCTCAAGCTTCAGAACCGATTGCACAAGTTCAAGCTCCTACTCCACCGGCCCCGTCACCTGTTCCGTCATCTCATGTGTTTGCTGTGTATCCCGTCCCAGAGGATCAAGTAGGGGCTACCAAGGAGGCCATGATTCAGGCGGGTCTAATGATGGACCGACTGAAGGTGGTGTATGACACCAGCAAGGCTGCATATGATGCCAGCTCTGCTCTTCAAGCGAATGTTTGAGTAAGTGGGATTGTAAGTAGATCTCCGATTGGTTTCTCTATCTTGGCCTTTGTTCTGTTAGGAGATGCTCCCTGCAAACTGTTGCTTTATTATTCGTAAGATGTTCATACATCTATCTTGAGTTTGCAACTTGCATCTGTTCACCCACTGGGTGTTTTCTTTTCACTTTGTAGCTCTTTCACTTGAGTCGACCAGGTTTAGTTCGAGTCAAACCTTGGTCCAGTGGGGGCACGTCGTCCAATGTTTGATTCAGCGGGGGTCTTTTCGAAATGTTTGCTTGTAGCACTTCCACTCAACCTAGACAGGTCATGTCGAGTGGGAACCGAACCAGTGGGGGCATGCTAAGTGCATCCACTGGGTGTAGTCCCCGAGACCACGGTCAACTGCGGGCAGTTGGTGGTGGTCTGAGAACCAATAATGTTGTTGTTGTTTCACTCCTTCCACTCGAGCTGGGCTGACCATGCTAAGTGGGAAATGTAACTAGTGGGGGCACGCTAAGTGTACCCACTGGGTGTAGTCCCTGAGACTATTGTTCGATGTTTGATTCGGCAGCAGTCTTAGAACTCTTTTGCTATGTAGTTCACTTTTGCACTTTTCCATTCGGAAGTAACCGTCGACTGACTTGTCTTGCTGTTATTTGCAGAAATCCTATGAGCTTGGGACTCAACATGCTTCCTTCACTACAAAAAAATACACTTCCGTGATGATACGTGTTTGTCACAGTAGGTCACGTTTTCTGTCATGCATGTACATCCATGACGATTTTATGACAGAATCAAGATAGTCATACCTGTGCTGTTGTAGAAGTGTTCCATGACATTACCAAAATTATCATCACGGAAGTGTCCACTTCCATGAAGATAAATCGCGCGCCATAGAAGTGCTTTCGTCAAGGGTGACCGACACGTGGCATCCACCGTAACGGGACATCGTTAAGCTATCGGGTCTGGTTTTGGATCCGATAACCCGTTAACAGCCACGACCAATGCCGATTTTCCACGTGTAAAATACTCATTGGCCGACGGAACCACGTGTCAGCTCCGCGTTGGCACAGGTGTCAATCATCCAATGGGCGAGATGCGCCTATGATATGTTGACACATGGACCGGCCCAAAAGTGGCCCATAAAGATTAAATGGGCCGACCCAACTAAAGGGCCACAAGATTTTGCAGACCATAATGGGCCGGCCCAGCTAAAGGCCCACAAGATTTTGTGGATCATAATGGGCCGGCCCAACTAAAGGCCCACAAGATTTTGCGGACCATAATGGGCCGAGTCAGCTAAAGGCCCACAAGATTTTGCAAACCATAATGGCCGGCCCAGCTAAAGGCCCACAAGATTCCGCGGACCATAATGGGCCAGCCAAGCTAAAGGCCCACAAGATTTCGCCAACCATAATGGGCCGGCCTAGCTAAAGGCCAACAAGATTTTGAGGACACTAGTGGGCCGGCCCATTAACAGGCTACCATGTTTTGGGCCAAATGTCGGCCCATATTTGATCCGGACCATTAACAGCCTGCCACGTTTCGGGCCTAATAAAGGCCCATATGAGATCCGGCCCGTTAAAAGCCTACCACGTTCTGGGCCAAATTACGGCCCAGATCAGATCCAGCCCTTTAAGAGGCTTTGGGCTAACTTCTGGCCCATATCAGATTCGGCGCGTCAACTGGATGCTATGCTTTTGGGCCCACTTGCTAAAGTCCCATTTAGTAATTCGGCTTGATATTAGTTTCGTCCTGTTAAAGGTCTGTTTAACATTTCGGCCCTATATTTATTTCGGCCTGTTAAAAGCCCGTCATATAGTTGGGCCTAACTACGGCCCGGTTTGCATCCGACCTGCTCATAGCCAATAATATGATTGGGCCAAACAAGGACCCAAACAATTTTGGCCTGTTAGCGGCCCGTGATGTGATTGGCACAATCATGGGATGGGGTCTATTTTGGCATGCTGCCGGCCCGTGAGTTGTTCGACACGTTTCAGGCCCAACCTACTTTTCAGCCTCCTAAAAGCCCATTGAGTTTTCTTGTGAAAATAGGGCCGGCGATTTACTCGACCTATTAAAGTCCCGAATCTACTAGTGGGTCAGTTTACATTTAGGCCTGTTAACGGACCAATATGATGGGCCCATGATGCGGATCATACATAGTGATTTGCATGACGACCCGATTATGTACAGTAATTTTACGGTTTGGCCGGTTTTCTGCGAAGACAGGATATATATACAGTAAAATAACTGCAGCATCGTGAATAAGAAAAAACCTAGACTATAAAATAAAGAAATTATGGCATATTACATCCACTGGGCATCAAAGTTTGCCACTATGATGATAAAGCAAAAGCAGATAACTGATTACATACACTGCATCAAAGATCGCCACCAGTGCAAATAAACACACCAACAAAATAATATACAAAACCGACAGCACTTCAATAGAGTTCAAGAAAGGTTCGCCCTGCTTGGGAGCTGCAGCGAAAGCAGCTGAGCAAGCTGATGAGACTGCGCTTGTTTGACACTTATATCCTCCTCACTCTGGAAGATAAACAAGCAGACAGATGACAGGTTTTGCATATATAAGTACCAGTGCTGACAATTCATCACATTTCTTATTGACGAATAAAGTGACAAAGTTTAAAATAGCATTAATACAATATGGCGTTGTTCAGGTCAAGACATGGCAGGAAATGACATTGTGAAGGAGTTGGCAGCTTCACGACACCACTGGATTACAGATCAAGAACTCATAAGTATCAATGGTTAGTGTGCTTTCAATTTATCCCATTTCATATTGGCAAATAAAGAGACAGTTTAAATAATAGTAGAATGATATGACATTGTGCTGTAGTGGGTAGGTTCACCACACCACTGGATTACGGATCAAGAACAGAAGCATACATGCAGTGTAAAAGAAGATGACTTGCTCTGTATAGTTTAATTTACATGGTATGAAGAAGGAACTTGGTTGTACAACTGAAAGCTTAAGTTGAGAAGGACAAACTTTTGTATATGAACTACATAATAAACTTTAAACATGCAATTTGATGCAAACACAAAAAATAAACAGTTGTTGCAGTCATGCCTAACCAAATATACACAACAAAGTTTGAATCCATGAGAAGGACAAACTTACATTATTGGTGAAGACAGGCTCTATAAAGCCCTTGTCCATGCTGATGGGGGGGCAGTTCAAGAAGTTTACCACAAAATCTTCTTCATAAGCATTGCCTTTATTCTACATTTTGTTAAGAGTAAATATAGATGTGATAATATAAGAAAAAATGGAGAATATTTAAGATAAGATGAAGAGTGATGCTACATAACCAAGTAGCTATAAATGTAAGTACAGTGATACAGGCAAAAAGGTACAACCAAGAGCAATGTAGAGCTAAACCTCTTCAGTACCATTGGTGTTATCCAACCTTATGGTAAGAGTAAATATAGATCTAGTGTGTAGAAAATGGAGGGCAAAGGAAAATATGTTGGAAATATGCCCTAGAGGCAATAATAAAAGCATTATTATTATATTTCCTTGTTCATGATAATTGTCTTTATTCATGCTATAATTGTGTTATCCGGAAATCGTAATACATGTGTGAATAACAGACACCAACATGTCCCTAGTGAGCCTCTAGTTGACTAGCTCGTTGATCAACAGATAGTCATGGTTTCCTGACTATGGACACTGGATGTCATTGATAACGAGATCACATCATTGGGAGAATGATGTGATGGACAAGACCCAATCCTAAACATAGCACAAGATCGTATAGTTCATTTGCTAGAGTTTTCCAATGTCAAAGTATATTTTCCTTAGACCATGAGATCGTGTAACTCCCGGATACCGTAGGAGTGCTTTGGGTATGCCAAACGTCACAACGTACTGGGTGACTATAAAGGTAGACTACGGGTATCTCCGAAAGTGTCTGTTGGGTGACATGGATCAAGACTGGGATTTGTCACTCCGTATGACGGAGAGGTATCACTGGGCCCACTCGGTAATGCATCATCATAATGAGCTCAGAGTGACCAAGTGTCTGGTCACGGGATCATGCATTACGGTACGAGTAAAGTGACTTGCCGGTAACGAGATTGAACGAGGTATTGGGATACCGACGATCGAATCTCGGGCAAGTAACATATCGATAGACAAAGGGAATAGCGTACGGGATTGATTGAATCCTCGACATCGTGGTTCATCCGATGAGATCATCGTGGAGCATGTGGGAGCCAACATGGGTATCCAGATCCCGCTGTTGGTTATTGACCGGAGAGTCGTCTCGGTCATGTCTGCTTGTCTCCCGAACCCGTAGGGTCTACACACTTAAGGTTCGGTGACGCTAGGGTTATGAAGATATGTATATGCAGAAACCCGAATGTTGTTCGGAGTCCCGGATGAGATCCCGGACGTCACGAGGAGTTCCGGAATGGTCCGGAGGTAAAGAATTATATATAGGAAGTGCTATTTCGGGCATCGGGACAAGTTTCGGGGTTATCGGTATTGTACCGGGACCACCGGAAGGGTCCCGGGGGTCCACCGGGTGGGGCCACCTGTCCCGGGGGGCCACATGGGCTGTAGGGGGTGCGCCTTGGCCTAGATGGGCCAAGGGCACCAGCCCCTATAGGCCCATGCGCCTAGGGTTTCCACCATGGAAGAGTCCATGTGGTGGAAGGCACCCCTAGGTGCCTTGGGGGGGAGGGAAACCTCCCCTTGGCCGCCGCCCCCCCCTAGTAGATCTCATCTACTAGGGCCGGCGCCCCCCTGGCACCCCTATATATAGTGGGGGGAGAGGAGGGATTTCACACCAGCCCCTGGCGCCTCCATCTCCCCCCGTTACGTCTCTCCCTCGTAGTCTCGGCGAAGCCCTGCTGCTGTGACGCCCTGCATCCACCACCACGCCGTCGTGCTGCTGGATCTTCATCAACCTCTCCTTCCCCCTTGCTGGATCAAGAAGGAGGAGACGTCTCCCGTCCCGTACGTGTGTTGAACGCGGAGGTGCCGTCCGTTCGGCGCTGGTCATCGGTGATTTGGATCACGTCGAGTACGACTACATCATCACCGTTCTTTTGAACGCTTCCGTGCGCGATCTACAAAGGTATGTAGATGCATCTAATCACTCGTTGCTAGATGAACTCCTAGATGATCTTGGTGAAACGAGTAGGAAAATTTTTGTTTTCTGCAACGTTCCCCAACAGTGGCATCATGAGCTAGGTCTATGCGTAGTTCTTCTTGCGCGAGTAGAACACAATTTGTTGTGGGCGTAGATTTGTCAACTTTCTTGCCGTTACTAGTCCTTTCTTGCTTCAGCGGTATTGTGGGATGAAGCGGCCCGGACCAACCTTACACGTACGCTTACGTGAGACCGGTTCCACCGACTAACATGCACTAGTTGCATAAGGTGGCTGGCGGGTGTCTGTCTCTCTCACTTTAGTTGGAGCGGAATCGATGAACAGGGTCCTTATGAAGGGTAAATAGAAGTTGACAAATCACGTTGTGGCTTTAACGTAGGTAAGAAAACGTTCTTGCTAGAACCCTAATTCAGCCACGTAAAACTTGCAACAACAATTAGAGGACGTCTAACTTGTTTTTGCAGCAAGTGGTTTGTGATATGATATGGCCAAAGTTGTGATGAATGATGAATGATCTATATGTGATGTATGAGATGTTCATGCTATTGTAATAGGATTCACGACTTGCATGTCGATGAGTATGACAACCGGCAGGAGCCATAGGAGTTGTCTTTATTCTTTTTATGACCTGCGTGTCATCGAGAAACGCCATGTAAATTACTTTACTTTATTGCTAAACGCGTTAGCCATAGTAGTAGAAGTAATAGTTGGCGAGCAACTTCATGGAGACACGATGATGGAGATCATGATGATGGAGATCATGGTGTCAAGCCGGTGACAAGATGATCATGGAGCCCCAAGATGGAGATCAAAGGAGCTATGTGATATTGGCCATATCATGTCACGTTTATTATTTGATTGCATGTGATGTTTATCATGTTTTGCATCTTGTTTACTTAGAACGACGGTAGTAAATAAGATGATCCCTCACAATAAATTCAAGAAGTGTTCCCCCTAACTGTGCACCGTTGCGACAGTTCGCTGTTTCAAAACACCACGTGATGATCGGGTGTTTTATTCAGACGTTCACATACAACGGGTGTAAGACAGATTTACACATGCAAACACTTAGGTTAACTTGACGAGCCTAGCATGTACAGACATGGCCTCGGAACACAGAAGACCGAAAGGTCGAGCATGAGTCGTATAGAAGATACGATCAACATGAAGATGTTCACCGACGTTGACTAGTCCGTCTCACGTGATGATCGGACACGGTCTAGTTAAACTCGGATCATGTAATACTTAGATGACTGGAGGGATGTCTAATCTAAGTGGGAGTTCATTAATAATTTGATTAGTTGAACTTAATTATCATGAACTTAGTCTAAATATTTTACAATATGTCTTGTAGATTAAATGGCCAACGTAGTCCTCAACTTCAACGCGTTCCTAGAGAAAACCAAGCTGAAAGACGATGGCAGCAACTATACGGACTGGGTCCGGAACCTGAGGATCATCCTCATAGCTGCCAAGAAAGATTATGTCCTACAAGCACCGCTTGGTGACGCACCCGTTCTCCCTGCAGAACAAGATGTTATGAACGCTTGGCAGGCACGTTCCGATGACTACTCCCTCGTTCAGTGCGGCATGCTTTACAGCCTAGAGCCGGGGCTCCAAAAGCGTTTTGAGAGACATGGAGCATATGAGATGTTCGAAGAGCTGAAAATGGTTTTCCAAGCTCATGCCCGGGTCGAGAGATATGAAGTCTCCGACAAATTCTTCAGCTGTAAGATGGAGGAAAACAGTTCTGTCAGTGAGCACATACTCACTATGTCTGGGTTGCATAACCGCTTGACTCAGCTGGGAGTTAATCTCCCGGATGATGCGGTCATTGACAGAATCCTCCAGTCGCTTCCACCAAGCTACAAGAGCTTTGTGATGAACTTCAATATGCAGGGGATGGAAAAGACCATTCCTGAAGTATTTGCTATGCTGAAATCAGCAGAGGTAGAAGTCAGGAAGGAACATCAAGTGTTGATGGTCAATAAAACCACTAAGTTCAAGAAAGGCAAGGGTAAAAAGAACTTCAAGAAGGACGGCAAGGAGGTTGCCGCGCCCGGCAAGCAAGCTGCCGGGAAGAAGCCAAAGAATGGACCCAAGCCCGAGACTGAGTGCTTTTATTGCAAGGGAAGCGGTCACTGGAAGCGGAACTGCCCTAAGTACTTAGCGGATAAGAAGGCCGGCAAAACAAAAGGTATATGTGATATACATGTAATTGATGTGTACCTTACTAGTGCCCGTAGTAGCTCCTGGGTATTTGATACCGGTGCAGTTGCTCACATTTGTAACTCAAAGCAGGGGCTGCGGAATAAGCGGAAACTGGCAAAGGACGAGGTGACGATGCGCGTCGGGAATGGTTCCAAGGTCAATGTGGTCGCCGTCGGCACGCTACCTCTGCATCTCCCTTCGGGATTAGTTTTAAACCTTAATAATTGTTATTTAGTGCCAGCTTTGAGCATGAACATTGTATCGGGATCTCGTTTAATTCGAGATGGCTACTCTTTTAAATCTGAGAATAATGGTTGTTCCATTTTTATGAGAGATATGTTTTATGGTCATGCTCCTATGGTGAATGGTTTATTCTTTATGAATCTCGAACGTGATGCTACACATGTTCATAATGTGAGTACCAAAAGAAGTAAGGTTGATAATGATAGTCCCACATACCTGTGGCACTGCCGCCTTGGTCACATAGGTGTCAAACGCATGAAGAAGCTCCATGCTGATGGACTTTTAGAGTCTCTTGATTATGAATCATTTGACACATGCGAACCATGCCTTATGGGTAAAATGACCAAGACTCCGTTCTCAGGAACAATGGAGCGAGCAACCGACTTATTGGAAATCATACATACTGATGTGTGCGGTCCAATGAGTGTTGAGGCTCGCGGTGGCTATCGTTATGTTCTCACCCTCACTGATGATTTAAGTAGGTATGGGTATATCTACTTAATGAAACACAAGTCTGAAACCTTTGAAAAGTTCAAGGAATTTCAGAGTGAGGTTGAAAATCAACGTGACAGGAAAATCAAGTTTCTACGATCAGATCGTGGAGGAGAATACTTGAGTCACGAGTTTGGCACACACTTAAGAAAATGTGGAATAGTTTCACAACTCACGCCGCCTGGAACACCTCAGCGTAATGGTGTGTCCGAACGTCGTAATCGCACTCTATTAGATATGGTGCGATCTATGATGTCTCTTACCGATTTACCGCTATCCTTTTGGGGCTATGCTTTAGAGACTGCCGCATTCACTTTAAATAGGGCTCCGTCGAAATCCGTTGAGACGACACCGTATGAATTATGGTTTGGGAAGAAACCTAAGCTGTCGTTTCTAAAAGTTTGGGGATGCGATGCTTATGTCAAGAAACTTCAACCTGAAAAGCTCGAACCCAAGTCGGAAAAATGCGTCTTCATAGGATACCCAAAAGAAACTATTGGGTACACCTTCTACCTCAGATCCGAAGGCAAGATCTTTGTTGCCAAGAATGGGTCCTTTCTGGAGAAAGAGTTTCTCTCGAAAGAAGTAAGTGGGAGGAAAGTAGAGCTTGATGAAGTATTACCTCTTGAACCGGAAAATGGCGCAACTCAAGAAAATGTTCCTGAGGTGCCTGCACCGACTAGAGAGGAAGTTAATGACAATGATCAAGATACTTCTGATCAAGCCCCTACTGAAATTCGAAGGTCCACAAGGACACGTTCCGCACCAGAGTGGTACGGCAACCCTGTCTTGGAAATCATGCTGTTAGACAACGGTGAACCTTCGAACTATGAAGAAGCGATGGCGGGCCCGGATTCCGACAAATGGCTAGAAGCCATGAAATCCGAGATAGGATCCATGTATGAAAACAAAGTATGGACTTTGACTGACTTGCCCGTTGAGCGGCGAGCCATAGAAAATAAATGGATCTTTAAGAGGAAGACAGACGCGGATGGTAATGTGACCATCTATAAAGCTCGGCTTGTCGCTAAGGGTTATCGACAAGTTCAAGGGGTTGACTACGATGAGACTTTCTCACCGGTAGCGAAGCTGAAGTCCGTCCGAATCATGTTAGCAATTGCCGCATTCTATGATTACGAAATATGGCAAATGGACGTCAAAACGGCATTCCTTAATGGTTTCCTTAAGGAAGAATTGTATATGATGCAGCCGGAAGGTTTTGTCGATCCTAAGAATGCTGACAAAGTGTGCAAGCTCCAACGCTCGATTTATGGGCTGGTGCAAGCATCTCGGAGTTGGAACATTCGCTTTGATGAGATGATCAAAGCGTTTGGGTTTACACAGACTTATGGAGAAGCCTGCGTTTACAAGAAAGTGAGTGGGAGCTCTGTAGCATTTCTCATATTATATGTAGATGACATACTTTTGATGGGAAATGATATAGAACTCTTGGACAGCATCAAGGCCTACTTGAATAAAAGTTTTTCAATGAAGGACCTTGGAGAAGCTGCTTATATATTAGGCATCAAAATCTATAGAGATAGATCGAGACGCCTCATAGGTCTTTCACAAAGCACATACCTTGATAAGATATTGAAGAAGTTCAATATGGATCAATCCAAGAAGGGGTTCTTGCCTGTGTTACAAGGTATGAAATTGAGCTCAGCTCAATGTCCGACCACGGCAGAAGATATAGAAGAGATGAGCGTCATCCCCTATGCCTCAGCCATAGGTTCTATTATGTATGCCATGCTGTGTACCAGACCTGATGTTAACCTTGCCGTCAGTTTGGTAGGAAGGTACCAAAGTAATCCCGGCAAGGAACACTGGACAGCGGTCAAGAATATCCTGAAGTACCTGAAAAGGACTAAGGAAATGTTTCTCGTTTATGGAGGTGACGAAGAGCTCGTCGTAAAGGGTTACGTCGACGCTAGCTTCGACACAGATCTGGATGACTCTAAGTCACAAACCGGATACGTGTATATTTTGAATGGTGGGGCAGTAAGCTGGTGCAGTTGCAAGCAAAGCGTCGTGGCGGGATCTACATGTGAAGCGGAGTACATGGCAGCCTCGGAGGCAGCACATGAAGCAATATGGGTGAAGGAGTTCATCACCGACCTAGGAGTCATACCCAATGCGTCGGGGCCGATCAAGCTCTTCTGTGACAACACTGGAGCTATTGCACTTGCCAAGGAGCCCAGGTTTCACAAGAAGACAAGGCACATCAAGCGTCGCTTCAACTCCATTCGTGAAAATGTTCAAGATGGAGACATAGAGATTTGTAAAGTACATACGGACCTGAATATAGCAGATCCGTTGACTAAACCTCTCCCTAGAGCAAAACATGATCAACACCAGAATTCCATGGGTGTTCGATTCATCACAATGTAACTAGATTATTGACTCTAGTGCAAGTGGGAGACTGTTGGAAATATGCCCTAGAGGCAATAATAAAAGCATTATTATTATATTTCCTTGTTCATGATAATTGTCTTTATTCATGCTATAATTGTGTTATCCGGAAATCGTAATACATGTGTGAATAACAGACACCAACATGTCCCTAGTGAGCCTCTAGTTGACTAGCTCGTTGATCAACAGATAGTCATGGTTTCCTGACTATGGACACTGGATGTCATTGATAACGAGATCACATCATTGGGAGAATGATGTGATGGACAAGACCCAATCCTAAACATAGCACAAGATCGTATAGTTCGTTTGCTAGAGTTTTCCAATGTCAAAGTATCTTTTCCTTAGACCATGAGATCGTGTAACTCCCGGATACCGTAGGAGTGCTTTGGGTATGCCAAACGTCACAACGTAACTGGGTGACTATAAAGGTAGACTACGGGTATCTCCGAAAGTGTCTGTTGGGTGACATGGATCAAGACTGGGATTTGTCACTCCGTATGACGGAGAGGTATCACTGGGCCCACTCGGTAATGCATCATCATAATGAGCTCAGAGTGACCAAGTGTCTGGTCACGGGATCATGCATTACGGTACGAGTAAAGTGACTTGCCGGTAACGAGATTGAACGAGGTATTGGGATACCGACGATCGAATCTCGGGCAAGTAACATATCGATAGACAAAGGGAATAGCGTACGGGATTGATTGAATCCTCGACATCGTGGTTCATCCGATGAGATCATCGTGGAGCATGTGGGAGCCAACATGGGTATCCAGATCCCGCTGTTGGTTATTGACCGGAGAGTCGTCTCGGTCATGTCTGCTTGTCTCCCGAACCCGTAGGGTCTACACACTTAAGGTTCGGTGACGCTAGGGTTATGAAGATATGTATATGCAGAAACCCGAATGTTGTTCGGAGTCCCGGATGAGATCCCGGACGTCACGAGGAGTTCCGGAATGGTCCGGAGGTAAAGAATTATATATAGGAAGTGCTATTTCGGGCATCGGGACAAGTTTCGGGGTTATCGGTATTGTACCGGGACCACCGGAAGGGTCCCGGGGGTCCACCGGGTGGGGCCACCTGTCCCGGGGGGCCACATGGGCTGTAGGGGGTGCGCCTTGGCCTAGATGGGCCAAGGGCACCAGCCCCTATAGGCCCATGCGCCTAGGGTTTCCACCATGGAAGAGTCCATGTGGTGGAAGGCACCCCTAGGTGCCTTGGGGGGGAGGGAAACCTCCCCTTGGCCGCCGCCCCCCCTAGTAGATCTCATCTACTAGGGCCGGCGCCCCCCTGGCACCCCTATATATAGTGGGGGGGAGAGGAGGGATTTCACACCAGCCCCTGGCGCCTCCATCTCCCCCCGTTACGTCTCTCCCTCGTAGTCTCGGCGAAGCCCTGCTGCTGTGACGCCCTGCATCCACCACCACGCCGTCGTGCTGCTGGATCTTCATCAACCTCTCCTTTCCGCTTGCTGGATCAAGAAGGAGGAGACGTCTCCCGTCCCGTACGTGTGTTGAACGCGGAGGTGCCGTCCGTTCGGCGCTGGTCATCGGTGATTTGAATCACGTCGAGTACGACTACATCATCACCGTTCTTTTGAACGCTTCCGTGCGCGATCTACAAAGGTATGTAGATGCATCTAATCACTCGTTGCTAGATGAACTCCTAGATGATCTTGGTGAAACGAGTAGGAAAATTTTTGTTTTCTGCAACGTTCCCCAACAAAATAAGCTACAGAGTGATGATACATGAACAACTACCTGTCAATATAAGTACACCGATAAAGGTCAACGGGTACTTACAAGAACAATGCAGAGCTAAAAAAATTCATTGGCATTGGATATATTGTACACTAATGTAACCATTCATACAGATCTGATAATTTGGAGCGAACAATTGATAAGCAAGCTATCATGCATACTGCTGTCACATAATGAACCAGGTATGTATGCAAGTACAGTGATACAGGACAATAGGTACTAATAAGAGCAAAGCAGTGGGCAGCATATTTGCGATATTCTGTCGTTCTTTTCATACCAGAATTCTTCTTCGAATAGATTTCCTGCAAAAAAGATCCGTAAGGCACATGCAGAAAAGTAGAAGTTCAAATTGTCATGTGATATCATAGACAGTACCTCATCCTGGGAACAAGACCAGTGCATAACAAGGTTTTTCCATTCAATGTCTTCTAAATTTAGCACAGGAGACTTCACTCGAAATTCGTTTATAGACTTGCCATCAAAGTGTGATTTCCTTAGGTAACGCCGATACTACTGCAATGCTTCCTTGAAAAGCGCATGCAAGCTTTGATCGTCATGAATATCCAGCTTGACCCTCGCCTACTTACAACAATGTAATGTAAATCATTGATGTTTTCAATCAGCAGAAAACAGGAAAATAATCACCATGAATAATAGCACTTACCCATAAATGGGACAAGAAGATGTGGAAATAGTGTTTGTCTTCACTATAATCTTCCCATGATGGGCATATATGCACGTAGTCCCTAACAACATTGAAAGCATTGTCTTTTAAACTGGGAATAACTAGAATGGTGTTCCAATCTACAGGAATTGGCCGTCTCTGTAGTAGGGATAGGTCTTCGGCCGATGGACTTGTTGTACTTTTTGCTGGAGTGGGATTTTTCTGTGGTACGGCTGGTGCTATGGCAACTGAAACCAGCATGCCTTTTGCTAGAGTGCAGGTCCTGTGTGGTGGGGCTAGTGGTGTGGCTAGTGAAGTATGGGTACAGTCTGCTGGAGTCAGTCCTACGTTTTGTGTCACTGGTTGTACAACCAATATAAGTGGGGCGGTGTCTGATTTCTTCGGCACCACCACGTTTTTCAAGAACTTTGCTGGTGCTCCTTCGGGTTCGGTAATCACCCTCTTCCTTTTTGAGGTCTTATGCACAAGAACAACATTTGAGTGAAAAAACATGGTATGATGACAGATGGAATATGTGTTGATAATGGATGGGCATGGCATCTCGACATATATGATGAGTAAACTAAGCAGATGGCGGCGCAACAAAGTAGAAGAAATACAAGACAACATATGCAAGATACACGCAATCAATAAAATCTTGCCAAATTAGAACAGTCACGTTGATGGGTGAACAGGACAGGCCATCTGCCTTTGAATCCTCGAGGTTAGAATAGTCATTAGGATCATATTTTGAACAAGAATCTACACGTGTGGAGCGTATGAGTTTCATTGCATCCAGAATGGCACTCAATGCCTTGGTGCCAATTTTTTAAGTCATTGCAGTGTTCCACAATATTCTTCTGATGCGCGGATTCTGATATTCATTGTAATTATGTATAATATCTTAGAACCATGAAAACATAAATAGTAGTGAGATTATCTTTGTAATGCATAGGATATTCTAATATAGGGGCACCCCTGTAAACCCTTGTGTGCTATCACTAGATTCTGATGAGAGAGCTCATGTATGCTGTAATATGGTGTGTGCATTAATATAATCTGGCACAAGTACACAAAAAAATAGGCTCCAGAAGTAAGGATAGTTGGCAGATGATAGGTTCATAATATAATGTATAGAGAGTTTATTGCCAAACCATGATAACAAGAGCACACAGCAACTAGGCAGATCATAGTGTACATAAAAGGGGTACACCATAACCACGATATATAATTGGGAAAGTGGAACTGGCTGGAAAATACGGTGTTGTATTTCCGCTAGTAATTGAAAGCCTATCAATCACGTACAGGCCAGCTCTATCAGTTGTTGACTACAGATGTCCCTGCTCCCCTTCCTGACAAGGAACATACTATACGTACTAAATACAGAATAGCAAAAGAGGAACATGTTAAAGAACAGAAGAGGAAGCATATTCTTGAGGTTCCGCTTCATAACATACAATGTTGGTTGCCCACTCATGATGAATCACAACGCCCAAAGAAATGCAATTCCATGTTGTCTCTCTCTATGTGGCCACATGCATTTGGAAAATCAAGTGGGAGCATTACCTGACCAATTAAATGTGTGTTTGTTAACTAATATTAGTATCATATCATAATTCGTATTTGAAGAAGTAAGCTTTGGACTTATGATTGGTGTGTTTAGCTTCAAGAGTGGACTGCTGCTAGTGCGACACAAAGCAGCTACACAGATCATAGTGTAGATATAACGGGAAAACCGCAAGCATCGGAGTAAAATCAGCAAAGTGGAACTTGCTGGAATATATGTGCTAGTATTGCCGGTACGGCTAGAAAGGCTTCGGATACCAGTTCTCTTCAACTGAAGGTGCGGTACTGTTAATATCAGTATAACTCTCAAAGGTGACACAGCTCCCCGCATTTCCTTGCTATTCTTCTGGATTCAAGTGGGCAGGCCACTACAAATCCTATTCCTATATTTACAAAATCCTACGAATCAAAGAGGCCCAAAGAGTTCAAAGTGTCCATCACAACCGACCGTATAGACCTCTACACTGCAAATGTCCCTGCTCATCTTCACTACAAGGAACATACTATACTACTATCATACTCCTCTGTTCCAAAATATAAGTCTTTGTAGAGATTTCCACTATGGATCACATACAGATGTATACAGATACATTTTAGAGTGTAGATTCACTCATTTTTCTCCATATGTAGTCCATGGTGGAATCTATACAAATACTTGTATTTAGGAATGGAGAGAGTACTTATTAAAGAAGAACGAAAGAGGAACATGCTAAAGAAGAGCAAGCAGATTTTGAGTAATAATATGTTCGTTGCGCAGTGCCCATACATGATGAACCAGAGCGTATTAAGAATGCAACTCCCTGCTGTCTCTCTATATGTGGTGCACGTGTTTTTCGAAAGTAAAGTAGGAACATTAGCTGACCAATTAAACATTATCTGTTTTAGTAATATCAACATCATATCAGATTTGTATTTGAGCAACAAGTTTGGAATTATGAGTGGCACGTTGTTTAGCTTGATGGATTCAGGAGCAGTGCTAAGCAAGTACGATGATGGTACTGAATATAAAGGCACGTCTACATGAAGGTCGCGTGACTTTTGTCATTTGGGTCAGTCGACCATTTCAGTTGGATGAAGATCCTACGTATCCTAACCCTTCTTCTTCCTCGTCTCTGATTCTTCCCATACAGAACACCGCACGGGCCGCCGGCCGAACCACCGGCCCCCATCGCATGTGTTCCTCCGCCACCCCCACCCCCGCCCCCACCTGCGTACAGTTTTCTTCGTTCGGCGAGACCCCACCACCGCCCCCACAACCACCGTCCCCACCCGAGCCCCTTCCTTCGCACGGCGAACTCCTGCGAGCTCTGGAAAATCGACTGACCCAATTTTGAAGTTTAGTCTACTGTCATTTAAATAGTGTGTAATATAAAAGGGGAAAACCATAAGCATTGCATAGTGTTGAGCATGCCATGGCGGATCTGAAGGTGCAAACCGGATAAAGGCAACTTCACGACCAATGTTTGCTTTCAACTAGCAAGTAAGTGATGGACAAGAAATCAGAGTAAAGCAATGGCGATCTATTTTCTTGCTGCAATAAATAAGTTGAGCAGATAGGAAAGAGTACCGCCTCTGGTGCGGCGCCATGTATGCATCTGCTAAGAATTTGATGGTGTTGCGGTAGCGATGGCTGTCGGCGGTGTGGAAGCAGATCTAGGAGGGTAGACGGTGGCGGCGGGGCATGGTGGACGAGACGGTTGTAGGAGCGGTGCCGGCAAGGTGGGCGATGACGGGGATGAAGCAAGAGGACAGGATGCAAGGATCCCGGTCCAAAGCTATGGATGAGAGAGGTCGATCTCTTGTAATGGACGATAGTGTCGGGGTATCAGCTCCGGCATGGTGGAGGAGGACAGCGGTGGATGGGGTGGCGGACGGAGGAGGCTGGGTTGTAGAGGGTGTTTTGGCGCCCACGGAGTATGAATGGGGAAATGGAGGGAGAGAGGAAGGGACAAACCATGTCTTCAGGGCGCGCTTTTCTCAAATGCGAGGAAATTTACAAACTTAGCCCCTGTTTCAAATTTCCTACATCACAGCAATATTAATCGGTTGGGGATAGGACGGTAATCTCGCATACACCGAATATTTGCCGACGAGAGTTTGTTTTTGGCACCCACCATGTATGAATCGGGGAGGGAGTCGATTTCGGCCGAGGAGACACTGTGTTTTGGCGCGCACCATGTATGAATCCGGGTGAGAGGCGGTTATGTCACGTTTGAGTGAAATTACAAACCTACCCCTATCAAAACTTAAAGAAATCGAGCCGATAGGCTTTGCGTGTCAGGGATAGGCAGTAATTTTCTTCTCGCATATTTTGGTTTCGGGCAGTTACTGCGACTTTCCCCGCTTCATTCAAATTTTTGTAGAGCAAGAGTGCAAGTTTACCGTGCCAACTCAATCCGAATCCAGTTTGTATTCTATTTTTGTTCGGGCAGGATCAATTTTCGATTGGAATAAAATTCTATATACATCATTTTTTATATATACTTCAAAAGCACAACAAAGAATTCTGCTCCTTTATATGTATAATATGATTTACAAATACAATGATCTCAAAATCATAAGGTTGAATTCAAAAAATTTAAACCAAATTATGTTCTACTAAAATGTATGGATCAGTAATATGTACATGTTAAATAACATAGATGCGCGTGAATTCATATGAGTATGCATGTTTGATAGATCAATTTTGGTTTGAGTATGAATTACATGTATCATCATCTTGAATTCAAATATTTGAATCCCTTTTATGTTGAATCCTTTCACGCCCATCTCTCTTTTGCATGCATGCTCCTTCATGTAGCTATCACTCTCTTTTCTCCAGCTCACCCGCACGCTCACTTCATGTTTCTCCTATCTTCGCAAACATGGTCTCTCAACGTCTCCCTTGAGAAGTGTCACACTCTCCCTATATTATACATTACACGGTTTTCATTATCTCTCATGTCTCTACCGTTCTCTGGTATCACTAGGTACCTAAGTTTTCTTTTCACCACCACACACACAGTCTCACTCGTCTTTCACTTTGTCTTTTTCTCTATGGGGTTCTCTCACACACCCTATATGTCCCTAGATATAACTCATACCACTAAAATTACTCTCTCTTGCAGACACAACATTTGTTGTGGTCTCTTTTCCGTCTCCATCCTAGTTATAAAACTGACATTATTCATTTGTTTACCGATCAGACAAACTCCCCCCTCTCTCTCTCACACACACAACTCCTGCTTCCACTCCCCTTCCCGACTACCTTCTCTCTCTTACACACAAAAAACTCTCGTTTTCGCACCCTCGACTCGTATTTCTCTCACAAACATTTATTGACTAGCCTCTAGATAAGTTTATACACCTGCAC
The DNA here is from genome assembly GCF_018294505.1 of Triticum aestivum. Taxonomy (NCBI): domain Eukaryota; kingdom Viridiplantae; phylum Streptophyta; class Magnoliopsida; order Poales; family Poaceae; genus Triticum; species Triticum aestivum. The sequence goes on from NC_057810.1 coordinate 480,593,741, forward strand.
AGTTGTGCTTCCACTATCGCATACATGTCTCTCTCACGCTCCTTGTACGTATGTAGCTTTTTCTTCCCTTCTGAGACACGCCCTCTCGATTGTGCACACACACACTATCGCCTCATTTTAAGCTGATACCTATCGCACACACACTCCGTGTGTCTTTGTCACACATGCACTCCGTCCTCCTCCACTCTCCCTCTCTCTCACACACACATGGGCTTTTTGCAACAACTAGCAAGATGCCCATGCGTTGCACAGAACATCAACATGCATTTGTATGAGTAGTTTATCTTGTGGGGGAAAAGGATGAACGAGGGAAGCCCTTATTTGCAAATGTGGAGAGGGGTGTGGGTATCTTCTTGCAAAATTGCCATAGTTTCCTTCCTATCCATCAGATATAGATCGGATGACCTATATTGTAGGATGGCAGGCACACGATCATCACCGAAAATGCTTTTTATAAGAGTAGGGATAAAAAATAGAGTTGGTGATGATGGTGGGCCTGTCATCCTGCAATGTAGGTCATCCGATTTATATCTAACGGATAGGAAGGAAACTATGGCAATTTACCCGCACTCCTCTCCACATTTGTAGATAAGGCCTTCCCCCGTTCATCCTTTTCTCCCACAAGATCTTGATGTTCCGTGCAACACACGGGCATCTTGCTAGTAAGAGTAGAAATTAGACATATACCACTTCTCGAATCTTGAAACCAACAACATTCCTCCCTTATCTCATCAAAACCGCCAAAGGAATATATTTTGAGTGAAACATAACATATTTTTAGTGATATACGTATTTCAAAACTAGACTCTTTTTCTATCAAATCGGTGAATATGTATTAATCAACTTTGATCGTGTGGCAACGCATTGGCACACTGCTAGTATTTATTACCACTGTATAATTTTTTGGACATCAGACAAACAGTGGAGTACATATACGAAGAGAAGAGGCGCACGCACGCAGTCGGTCTCTCGCTGTCTCGCACACATGAGAGTTACGTAAAGGCACTGTTAACAAATAAACCCTAAAACCCTAGGTGCACGATTGCTACATTCGCAGGTACCGGGTACATGGTGGAGCACCTTTGTAGGAATAGTCAGCTCGCGTGATAATTTGATCCATAGGAGTTGATGGTCGGGACCACAGGTGAACGACTTGGAGCGCGGTGGCTCGCCAGTTTCCACAGATCGAGTAGCCACGTTTAAAATATCGTTTTTTAGAAGGGTTAAGAGTTCCGATTTTCAATGGCACGTTATAAGTAGTAAATATTTTTTAGAATGATTGGTATGGAGCGAAAATGGAATTCATACTACTACGTACCTCCTGGGCGTATGGTTGTATGGGTTTATGTTGCGAGATGTTGAACCTGGTAGTTCTAGGGCAAATACTATGGCTTAGATTAGATGCTGGTTTTCAGTAATCGGAAGGGGAAACCCTTCTTTGATTAAAAAAAACTACTACCTCCATTCTGGTTTACTAGTCCCCATCGTACTTTGGGTCAAAGTTTGTCCACGAATTTTACTTGTAAAATGTGAATGGAAAACGAGATTTTGTTATACCCAAACAGAAAAGGACTGAGAGGGAGTGATTGCTCTGACACGGACGTGACCTCTCATAGCGCCTGCATTGAACCGGCGCGCCGGCCAAGAGGGCCACACTCGCTGCAGGCCCGGCTGAGCATGCCTCCTCGCCGCGTGCAACCGGCTTAAGACTGCCCCGCCTGCCTCATTGAATCTGCACGTGTGCCGGCAACACGTCCTTCCGCGAGCCGGCATGCATTTTAGAACACACAAAATGACTAAAATATAATTAATTATGCATGGTCTTGACTTGTTGTGCTCGCACTGGTAGCAGGAACTAGTAGGGTTTTTCTTTATTTATAACTCTCCTCACATTTTTTTTGGCTTTGAAGTGAATCATGGTTGTGGACATTATGTATGAATGTGCAGATATCTGTGAACATGAGTTTGATGTGGAAGTTGAACTTGGAATGTCGGGCTTGCGCGTGAACTATACCATGTCCAATGCTTCGTCCGTTATTGTTTGGAAAGTAATTGCTGTTATTACATGACCCAAAAAAATTATTTTGTGCCACATCAGTAGATGCACGGACATCACAACATGCATGCTGACTGGATAAACATTTGAACCTAGCTATTATGAAGGAAATTTTGTATTGACAACAGTTTTAGATAGCAGGAGATGCCTAGCCTGCTCTGCCTCTGCTAGCTTATTTCTGGCTTCTTCCATCTCTTCTTTGGCTTGGGTGAAGAGAGCATCTGATTGCTCTTTTCACTTCTTCAGGAACTCAGCTACATTCTCAAGGGCTGCTGCATGCTTTCTTTCAGCCTTTACTAGAGCCACGAGGACACGAACAGTTGACGACTCCACCTGGCTTGTGTATAATCCAGCATCATCTGGGAATTTGCACCTTGTGTCTAATCCAGCATCATTAGGGAACTGGCACCTTGTGTGTAAGCCAGCCTCATTTTGGAAACATGATCTCGAGGTTGACCATACTTCCCTCCTCGCAGGAACTGCATCCTGACATGAAGTTACTTCTTTTTTAGATCAATACTCAGAGCAACCTAGATCCATTTAGTAGAAGCCAGATAAACAGGACTCGGAGAAGTGAATTCAAAAGAAAAAAAATATAAACAGACTACAAGGTGAGAACACCCACTTCCTACATCAAGCTAAAAATGAAAGCATTAGGATGATTAAGACTATTCTTATTACACATCGAAGAACACGAGGCTAAGAGAAATAGAAACTACAACATATACACATCGAAGAACACGAGGCTAAACGAAAGTAATTGAAAGGGTGTTACTTACCAAAGCTCGTTTTACAGGTTCGGTGCAGCTCCTCTTTAACTTGCCACGCTCCTTGAAGATGTCCCCAATATCCCTGTTTGGTCTTCATTGCTCCTCTGCATGTTCACACTCGTGGTTTTAAAATCTCAGCATTGCAAGAAAAATATAGTACTAGTAATACTCACGCATCTTGTGGGAAACATTAAAGCACTCGTCTGCCATGTTAGAGCATCTCCAACAGAACCGCAATGCGCGGCCGCTTTAAAAAAGCATTTACAGTGCTGAGATCGAGAAGTAGATACTAGAGAGTAGAGGATAGTTCTCAGCACAGATAGATAAAAAAAGATAATTCAACTACTCCTCGTCGTTCGACTCCTCCTCAGTGATGTCCTCCTCTGACGTCTGACTGTAGGCGTGAAGATACCGATCATCGCGGATTCCCAGGGCGACGCTGCTCCTAGACTCATGTTGAATTGAGTGTCCGCTTTTCGCCTATGCTTGTCCTCGCGATAGGCGGCTCGCTCCGCCCTCCTCTTATCCCTCTCCGCCCTCCTTTGTGCGTAGAACTCGTGCTCATTGATGATGTCCTGTGGGAAGTGTTGGCGCCACAACGCCATGGCTTCCTCGTCCATCTCGGCGATGCCGAGACGGTGCTCCGCCTCCGGTTGTCGCGACAATCCTCGTTGGTGCTAAGCCGCGGCAGAGGCGCGAGCTCCTGCGCCCGCTCCCGTGTCAGCATGTTGGTGAAGTTCAATGTTCTATGAAGCCACCGGAAGCGCCACACCGCCACATCGTACCCGCGGGCGGCCTCGTTGGCGGTGTTGAAATTGTCGAGGCTGAGGTGCATCCCATGGAACCAGATCTCGGCCGAGAAGCCGCCGGAGGGGCGCGCACGGGACGCCGCGGTATCCCCAAGTTCCCGGCGATGTGGCGGCATGGTGGCGCGGGCAGCGGCGACGAGGCAAAGATCGGGGAGAGAGAGGTGGCGAGGCATAGAGTAGTGGAAAGACACATAGCGGTGGGAGGGCATTGGATTTTATAAAGTGCGTCGGACGCCGCGCGCCAAAACTAGCGCACGCCGGCCGCTTTTTCCCGCTGCGCGCGATCCTTTTCCTGATGTCTCTGTAATCTCTACTCTCTTCTCTACGGTTATATTTATTTTAAATTTTATATTTAATATTTATCTCTACTTCCTTTACTGTCTACTTTTTTCTCTATACTTTGATGTGGTGTGCCTGCCATCCTCAATATAGGCCATCCAATTTATATCCAACAATAGGAAGGAAACTATGGCAATTTTGCAGAAAGATACCCACACCCCTCTCCAGATTTGCAAATAAGGCCTTCCCTCGTTCATCCTTTTCTCCCACAAGATAAACTACTCATACAAATGCATCTTGATGCGTGCAGCGCATGGGCATCTTGCTAGTTCTAAAAAAACTTTCCATCATTTGCCACACTACTGGTTGCAGATGAAGAACCTACCCAAGCACAACGCGATACATGAGTGACACACAATTACAAGCGGATATTCTATTGGACAATGGAGTCTATAAGTAATTACTTTTACGAGAATAATAGCAACCAGGAAATTTGAAGGGTAGGTATGAACAAAATTGGAACTACATATGTACTGCTAAGTGATTCAATACAGACATTACCAATCGAGGAGGAGAACGATGGTCGCGGCGGCCTCTGTGCATGATGGTTGGCAACGGGAGTCAGTTCATTGTCCATGACGATGGTGCTTCTGCGCTTGGCGTCGGCTTGCGGGAAGCAGATCCGAGACCATGGAAGACGGTGCCAAGGAAGATGCTCCGTGTACGATGATGACGGTGGACCGGCTCTAGTGCGGCATACGAGGTCGTCGATGAGGCAGATGCGCTGCGATAGATGAGTGCATCGATGTAGAAGGGGAGGAGCACGAAGGCTGCAGTGCCGTGGAGAAGTCTATTTTGCGGTGGGGATAGAAAATGGGGAGTATTTAGGTGTACTACTCTGGGTGCCGGGGTGGGGTTGGCTAGGTAGGGTGAACCTGAAGTTACGAAAACATCCCCCTACCAAGCGTCATCCGTAGGCCTGTTTCGAAGGCTATGATGGTAACTTCCCACTGCTCGAATCAGGGTCGCGTGAGATTTTCCCGCTGACCTCAAAATTTTGTGACACTGAACTCCCCGTGTGGCGTACTGGGTGATTGGGCTAAGCAACTAGCGAGTAGTACTAGTAACTAGTACCCCCGTTTTATTAACTCTGCATATTAGGTTTGACCAAAGTCAAACTTCCTAAAGTTTGACCATGTTTATACAAAAATATAAACATTTACCATAACAAATATGCATGATATGAAAGTACATTCAATAATGAATCTAATGGTATTTATTTTTTATTGTATATGTTAATATTTTTTGTTATAAATTCTCTGAGAGTTTACAAAACTTGACTTTGACCAATGCTAATACGCAGACTTAAATAAAAACGGAGGGAGTACACATTTGTTTTCTTAGTTTGTAGTGAATTAATCATTTGTTGTAACTGTGGAAATAAATATATTAGGTTATTGACTTCGAATGTATTGGTCTATACAATTCAATAGTTACGATCATTGTTGAATTCCAAGATGTGTACGAGGTCTATAGTACTTCACAGTATGCTCAAACTCACATAATCCCAGTCAAATGAGAATCTAAATGCATTTCATAGTTATTACTTTGTAGGATGCAGCAAAACCAACCATAACTCTACATCATCCATTATAAAAGCAACATTTTGAACACATCCCAATGTGTGAATGAAACGTGTAGAGAGAGCTTGCGAAGATGGAGCAGATAGGGCGGTAAAGATTGTATGTATGTGGACGAGAGAGTAGGAGACAAACCTAACAAGACAGAGAGAGATATAGAGAGAGAAGGAGAGAGGAAGAAGTTAGGTCTGTGAGAAAGATGGAGACATGTAATATACGTGAGATGCGTGTGCATCCGGATTCTGTACACGTGGAAGGAGAAGAGACAACAAGTTTAATGAGAGAGCTGGAAAAACATGGACAAGAGGGGAAGGATCTCATGGGTTGAGGGATTGATAATTTTGTGCGGGGGTAGAGAGGGATTGGTAATTTCGTGCGGGGGAGAGAGGGGGGGAGGAGTCAGTTAGCCGTCATCACATCATCCTACTTCAAAATGGCCCCGCATTCTCTAGCGCAGTGTGGTCACCGTCTTCGATCTCCTCGATGCCCTCTTTGAAGATTGAGGTGTTGTGCATGCTGGGGTGCAGAGAAGCACAAGCAAGAGTGGTCGCCATATAACCTTGGATGGGGATGAACTGTGTGCACGGGGGAGGGGGTGTGTGTGTGGTGTGTACATGTGTGTGTCAGATATTGAGAGAAATCAAACCTATGGAGAGAAATGTGTGTGTATGTGACGGAAAGCTACATGCTAAATAGGGTTTTCACGAAGAGATTGTGCATGCAAGATAGAGAGCGATGTGCGGGCCTTGAGGTGGGCAGGGGCCGGGTGAGGGTGTCAAAATGTGTGCGTTGATGCATGTGTTACATGCGATCGTGCGAGGGACGGACAAATCAAGAGAGATGGTTGTTGTGTTACAGATGCTCCTCTCTCTCTCTCAAACACACACACACACCCACACACACACACAAGTAAAACAGAAGACCGTTCTCTCATGTATACACAACGTATAGGTATCTGTCTATGTCTCACTCATGCATGATCATTTGCACATTCACACCTGATAACCCACAAGTGTAGGGGATTGCAACAACTTTCGAGAGTAAAGTATTCAACCCAAATTTATTGATTCGACACAAGGGGAGCCAAAGAATATTCTTGAGTATTAGCAGTTGAGTTGTCAATTCAACCACACCTGGATAACTTAGTATCTGCAGCAAAGTATTTAGTAGCAAAAGTGGTATGATAATAAAGGTAACGGTAACAAAAGTAAAGATAATTGTTTTGGGGTTTTTGTAGTAGTTGTAACAGTAGCAACGGAAAATTAAATAAGCGAAGAACAATATATGAAAAGCTCGTAGGCAATGGATCAGTGATGGATAATTATGCCGGATGCGATTCCTCATGTAATAGCTATAACATAGGGTGACATAGAACTAGTTCCAGTTCGTCAATGTAATGTAGGCATGTATTCCGTAAATAGTAATACGTGCTTATGGAAAAGAACTTGCGTGACATCTTTTGTCCTACCCTCCTGTGGCAGCGGGATGCTAGCGAAAACTAAGGGATATTAAGGCCTCGTTTTAATAGAGAAACGGAACAAAGCATTAACACATAGTGAATACATGAACTCCTCAAACTACGGTCATCACCGAGAAGTATCCCGATTATTGTCACTTTGGGGTTATTGGATCATAACACATAATAGGTGACTATAGACTTGCAAGATAGGATCAAGAACACACATATATTCATGAACACATAATAGGTTCAGATCTGAAATCATGGCACTCGGGCCCTAGTGACAAGCATTAAGCATAGCAAAGTCATAGCAACATCAATCTTAGAACATAGTGGATACTAGGGATCAAACCCTAACAAAACTAACTTGATTACATGGTAAATCTCATCCAACCCATCATCGTCTAGCAAGCCTACGATGGAATTACTCACGCACGGCGGTGAGCATCATGAAATTGGTGATGGAGGATGGTTGATGATGACGACGGCGACAAATCCCCCTCTCCGGAGCCCCAAACGGACTCTAGATCAGCCCTCCCGAGAGAGATTAGGGCTTGGCGGCGGCTCCGTCTCGTAAAACGCGATGAAACTTTCTCTCTGATTTTTTTCTCCACGAACGTGAATATATGCAGTTGGAGTTGAGGTCAGTGGAGGTCCAGGGGGCCCACAAGATAGGAGGGCGCACCCTAGGGGGGCGCCCCCTGTCTCGTGGATAGCCTGTGGGCCCCCTGGTGTATTTCTTTCGCCCAGAATATCTTATTAATTCCAAAAAGTGCCTCGGTGGATTTTCAGGACATTCCGAGAACTTCTCTTTTCTACACATGAAACAACATCATGGCAGTTCTGCTGAAAACAGCGTCAATCCGGGTTAGTTTCATTCAAATCATGCAAGTTAGAGTCCAAAACAAGGGCAAAAGTGTTTGGAAAAGTAGATACATTGGAGACATATCAACTCCCCCAAGCTTAAACCTTTGATTGTCCTCAAGCAATTCAGTTGATAAACTGAAAGTGATAAAGAAAAACTTTTACAAACTCTGTTTGCTCTTGTTGTTGTAAACATGAAAAGCCAGCATTCAAGTTTTAGCCAATATTATGAACTAACCATACTCACAATAACACGTAGGTCTCACAATTACTCATATCAATAACATAATCAACTAGCGAGCCATAATAATAAAACTTGGATGACAACACTTTCTCAAAATAATAATAACATGATGTAACAAAATGGTATCTCGCTAGCCCTTTCTGAGACCGCAAAACATAAATGCAGAGCACCTTTAAAGGTCAAGGACTGACTAAACATTGTAATTCATGGTAAAAGAGATCCAGTCAAGTCATACCCAATATAAACCAATAGCAATGAATGAAAATGACAGTGTGCTCTCCAGCGGGTGCTTTTAATAAGAAGGGTGATGACTCAACATAAAAGTAAATAGATAGGCCCTTCGCAGAGGGAAGCAGGGATTTGTGGAGGTGCCAGAGCTCGATTTTAAAATAGAGATTGAATAACATTTTGAGCAACATACTTTCACTGTCAACGCAACAACTATGAGATGATTGTATCTTCCATACTACATGCATTATAGGCAGTTCCCAAATGGAATGGTAAAGGTTTATACTCCCCCAACCACCAACAAACATCAATCCATGGCTTGCTCGAAACAACGAGTGCCTCCAACTAACAACAACCCTGGGGGAGTTTTGTTTAATTATTTTGATTTACTTTGATCTTTTTGGATCATGGGACTGGGCATCCCGGTTACCGGCCCTTTCTCGTGAATGAGGAGTGGAGGCCACTCCTCCTGAGAATAACCCACCTAGCATGGAAGATATAGGCAGCCCTAGTTGTAACATGAGCTGCTCGAGCATACAAAACAGAATTTCATTTGAAGGTTTGGAGTTTGGCACATACAAATTTACTTGGAACGACAGGTAAATACCGCATATAGGAAGGTATAGTGGACTCATATGGAACAACTTTGGGGTTTAAGGAGTTTGGATGCACAAGCAGTATTCCCGCTTAGTACAGGTGAAGGCTAGCAAAAGACTGGGAAGAGACCAACTGAGAGAGCGACAACAGTCGTAAACATGCATTAAAATTAATTGACACCGAGTACAAGCATGAGTAGGATATAATCCACCATGAACATAAATATCATGAAGGCTATGTTGATTTGATTCAACTACATGCGTGAACATGTGCCAAGTCGAGTCACTCAATTCATTCAAAGGAGGATACCATCCCATCATACCACATCATAATCATTCTAATAGCATGTTGGCACGCAAGATAAACCATTATAACTCATAGCTAATCAAGCATGGCACAAGCAACTATAATCTCTAAATGTCATTGCGAATATGTTTACTTCATAATAGCTGACTCAGAAACGATGAACTCATCATATTTACAAAAACAAGAGAGGTCGAGTTCATACCAGCTTTTCTCATCCCAATAAGTCCATCATATATCGTCATTATTGCCTTTCACTTGCATGACCGAACGATGTGTATAATAATAAGAGTGCACGTGCATCGGACTAAGCTGGAATCTGCAAGCATTCAACTCAAGAGAGAAGACAAGTAATATGGGCTCTAAGTTAAATAAACAATCATGCATAAGAGAGCCACTAAACAACTTCAATATGGTCTTCTCGACCCCCAAAGGAAAGAAAAGAAAATAAAACTATTTACACGGGAAAGCTCCCAACAAGTAAGAAGAAGAACTAGAAATCTTTTTGGGTTTTCATTTTAATTTCTACCGCAAGCAAAGAAATTAAACTAACTATTTTTTTTGGTTTGTCTTAAAGTTTTATCGAACACACAAGAAGAAAACTAGAAAAAGAAATTTAAATTAGCATGGATAATACAATGAAATAGTATGAGCACCGACGACTAGTGTGTGAATATGAATGTAAAGTCGATGAGAAATACGTACTCCCACAAGCTTAGGCTTTTGGCCTAAGTTGGTCTAGTACCAAGGACCGCGTGGCTGATATCCGTAAGTGAAACTGGGGTCGTACTGAGATGCAGCGGCAACCGCCTCCTGAGCTGCAGCGTGTTGGCGAGCTGCCTCCGCTCTCCTCTCGTGTTCAGCTGCTTCTTCCCTAGTGACAACATATCCTCCTTTTGCTTGATAATCAAAAAGGTAGGGAGCAGGAAGAGTAACAGGGACAATGTTGCGTCTGTCATAGGTTAGTCGATAATGGAGGAATTGTTCATTCCTCTCAAGAAATTGATGATTGAACATAGCTTCTTTATCCAAATAAACAGGAGGTAAAATCATACCCCCCCTCTCGTGGGGTTATATTAAGATAATTAGCCACACGGGTTGCATAAATTCCTCCAAATAAATTTCCCTTTCTACTATTATTCTGCAACCTACGTGCAACTATTACCCCCAAGTTATAACCTTTATAATCTAACACAGCACTCTTGAGGACACACAGATCAGGGACACACATGTGACATGCTTCATCCTTACCGTTAATGCATCTACCAATAAAGAGAGCAAAATAATGCATAGCAGGAAAACGAATGCTCCCTATGGTAGCCTGTGCTATGTCCCTAGATTCTCCCACAGTAATACTAGCAAGAAAATATCTAAATCCAGATTTGCGAGGATCATTAATATTACCCCACTACGGGAGTTTGCAAGCAGTTGTGAAATCCTCTAAATCCATGGTATAAGATGTATCATAAATATCAAACATGACACTAGGAGAATTACGTGCACAGTTATATTGGAACCTCCGCACAAAGGAATCAGTCAATTGATAGTACTACAGACACTTATCTTGTAAGAAGTCCTCTAGCTCGGCGTTACGCACATATGCGTCAAATTCTTCCTTGAAGCCTGCTTCGACCATAAAATCATCGGATGGCCACTCACAAGCTCGTACATCCGCGTCCCTCGGCAATTCAACATCTTGCTCACGTATAGCAATCCTTGGCCCTTTCTTTACCGAGGAACCACCTTGTTACATTCTTCTAAGCATAATTCTTTTTCTGAAAATTTCTGAAATTTTAGTAAATTCAAAATAAAAGTGAATAAAACTAAACAAGATTGGTAGCAACTACTCCTACAAGTACCTAGAACCTATATCATGCATTGGAATTGCTTGGGACCTCAAAAATTTTACATGCAAGCTCAAGAACATGGTCACCTATGCAGCAAAAATTTGCAATGAATAAAGCACTAGAACAAAAACTAATTGGACCAATGGAGGAGTCACTTACCAAGCAACAATTTCCGAAAGCAGTTTTGTGAATGGAGCTTTGAGCAAGGAGATCGAAAATCGCAGCAAAACGAGCTAGAACTCATGCTTGAGCTGGATGGCGATTTTTTTGGGTAGAAGATGAAGTGTGTGGGTGCTGGCATAAGTGGAGGGGGGCCACCAGGGGCCCATGACACAGGGGGCATGCCCTATAGGGGGGCACGCCCTCCACTCTCGTGGCCTCATGCTTGCCCCTCCCGCGGTGATTTCAGTGCCTAAAATCCTCAAATATTCCAGAAAAAATTATACTAAATTTGCAGGGCATTTGGAGCACTTTTATTTTCGGACTATTTTTTATTGCACAGATAATTCAGAAAACAGACAGATAATATTATTTTTGCTTTATTTAATCTAAATAACAGAAAGTAAAAAGTGGGTACAGAAGGTTCTGCCTTCTAGTTTCATCCATCTCGTGATCATCAAAATGAATCCACTAACAAGGTTGATCAAGTCTTGTTAATAGACTCATTCCGAATAACACGGAACCGGAGAAATTTTGAATAACACAAAGTTACCTCAACGGGGATATGAAAATCCCCAACAATAAGAATATCATACTTTTTTTTGACCGTAGGGAGAGGAAATTCAAAACCTCCAATAATAATAGTTGGAACTTTTCCAATAGAATTGATGCTATGAACTTGAGATTGTTTCCTTGGAAAGTGTACCGTATGCTCATTACCATCAAGATGAAAAGTGACATTGCCTTTGTTGCAATCAATAACAGCCCCTGCAGTGTTCAAAAAAGGTCTACCAAGGATAATGGACATACCATCGTCCTCGGGAATATCAAGAATAACAAAGTCCGTTAAGATAGTGACATTTGCAATCACAACAGGCACATCCTCACAAATACCGACAGGTATAGCAGTTGATTTACCAGCCATTTGCAAAGTTATTTCAGTAGGTGTCAACTTATTCAATTCAAGTCTATGATATAAAGAGAGAGGCATAACACTAACACTGGCTCCAAGATCACATAAAGCAGTTCTAACATAATTTCTTTTAATGGAGCATGGTATAGTTGGTACACCCGGATCTCCAACTTTCTTTGGTATTCCACCCTTAAAAGTATAATTAGGAAGCATGGTGGAAATTTCTGCTTCCGGTATCTTTCTTTTATTTGTAATGACATCCTTCATATACTTAGCATAAGGATTTACTTTAGGCATATCAGTTAAGCGCATACGTAAGAAAATAGGTCTAATAATTTCAGCAAAGCGCTCGAAATCCTCATCATCCTTTGACTTGGATGGTTTAGGAGGAAAGGGCATGGGTTTCTGAACCCATGGTTCTCTTTCTCTAATGTGCTTCCTAGAAACAAAATCTCTCTTATCACAACGTTGATTCTTTGATTGTGGGTTATCAAGATCAACAGCAGGTTCAATCTTTACATCATTATTTTTGCTAGGTTGAGCATCAACATGAACATTGTCATTAGCATTATCACTAGGTTCATGTTCATCACCTGATTGAGTTTCAGCTTCAGAGATAGAAATATCATTGGGATTCTCGGGTGTGTCTACAGTAGGTTCACTAGAAGCATGCAAAGTTCTATCATTTTTCTTTTTCTTATTTTTAGAAGAAGTAGGTGCCTCTAAATTAATTCTCTGAGAATCTTGCTTGATTCTCTTAGGGTGGCCTTCAGGATACAAAGGTCCCTGAGTCATTCTACCATCTCTAGTAGCCACTCTAACAGCAAAGTCATTTTTATTATTTAATTCATCAAGCAAATCATTTTGAGCTTTAAGTACTTGCTCAGTTTGAGTAGCAACCATAGAAGCATATTTGCTAATGAGTTGGAGTTCACCTTTAACTCTAGCCATATTATCGCTTACGCGTCTTATCTCGAAAGCATTATTCTTTAACTCTCTACCAACATAAGCATTAAAACTTTCTTGCCTAGCCATAAAGTCATCAAATTCATCTAAGCATGGGCTATGAAGCTTAGTAGAGGGGATTTCAACTTTATCATATCTATAGAGAGAATTTACCTTTACTACCTGTGTCGGGTTATCAAGACAATGTGGTTCTTCAACATGCGGTATATTAAGACCATGCATTTCTTCAATAGGAGGTAAATTCTTAACATCTTTAGTTTTAATACCTTTTTATTTCATTGATTTCTTTGCCTCTTACATATCTTCAGGACTGAGAAATAAAACACCTCTCTTCTTCGGAGTGGGTTTAGGAATAGGCTCAGGAGTTGGCTCAATTGGTTCAGGAATTACTTCAGGAATTGGCTCAGGAAGAGTCCAATTATTTTCATTAGTCAACATATTATTCAATAATATTTCAGCTTCGTTGACTGTTCTTTCCCTGAAAACACAACCAGCACAACTATCCAAGTAGTCCTTGGAAGCATCGGTTAGTCCATTATAAAGGATATCAAGTATTTCATTTTTCTTAAGAGGATGATCAGGCAAAGCATTAAGTAACCGGAGAAGCCTCCCACAAGCTTGTGGGAGACTCTCTTCTTTGATTTGCACATAATTATATATTTCCCGCAAGGTAGCTTGTTTCTTATGACCAGGGAAATATTTAGCAGAGAAGTAATAAATCATATCCTGGGGACTACACACACAACCAGGAGCAAGATAATTATACCAAGTCTTAGCATCACCCTTTAATGAGAACAGAAGTATCTTAAGGATATAATAATAGCGAGACTTCTCATCATGAGTAAACAGGGTAGCTATATCATTCAACTTGGTAAGATGTGCCACAACAGTTTCAGATTCGAGGCCATAAAAAGGATCAGATTCAACTAAAGTAATAATCTCAGGATCAACAGAGAATTCATAATCCTTATCAGTAACACAGATAGGTGAAGTAGCAAAATCAGGGTCAGGTTTCATTCTAGCATTAAGAGGCTGCTGCTTCCATTTAGTTAATAATTTCTTAAGATCATATCTATCATTGCAAGCAAGATTTCCCTAGCAGCTTCTTCATTCATAACATAACCCTTAGGAACAACAGGTAACACATAATCATTGGGAGAACCTTCATCATCACTATCATCAATAATAGCATCTTCAATATTTTCATTCCCCCTAACTCTAGCAAGTTGTTCATCAAGAAATTCACCTAATGGCAAAGTAGGTTCACGCACAAAAGTAGTTTCATCATGCATAGCAGAAGTGGCATCATCAATAACATGCGACATATCAGAATTCATAGTAGTAGCAGGTTTAGGTGTCGCAAGCCTACTAATAACGGAAGGAGAATCTAGTGCAGAGCTAGATGGCAGTTCCTTACCTCCCCTCGTAGTTGAGGGCAAAATAGTAGTTCGGTCGTCTTCCAAGTTCTTCATAGTGATCAACATATATAAATCCCAAGTGACTCAGAGAATAGAGCTATGCTCCCCAGCAAAGGCGCTAGAAATTAGTCTTGATAACCCAGAAGTGTAGGGGATCGCAATAGCTTTCGAGGGTAAAGTATTCAACCCAAATTTATTGATTCGACACAAGGGGAGCCAAAGAATATTCTTGAGTATTAGCAGTTGAGTTGTCAATTCAACCACACCTGGATAACTTAGTATCTACAGCAAAGTATTTAGTAGCAAAAGTGGTATGATAATAAAGGTAACGGTAACGAAAGTAAAGATAATTGTTTTTGGGTTTTTGTAGTAGTTGTAATAGTAGCAACGGAAAAGTAAATAAGCGAAGAACAATATATGAAAAGCTCGTTGGCAATGGATCAGTGATGGATAATTATGCCGGATGCGATTCCTCATGTAATAGCTATAACATAGGGTGACACAGAACTAGGTCCAGTTCATCAATGTAATGTAGGCATGTATTCCGTAAATAGTCAAACGTGCTTATGGAAAAGAACTTGCATGACATGTTTTGTCCTACCCTCCCATGGAAGCGGGGACCTAGCGGAAACTAAGGGATATTAAGGCCTCCTTTTAATAGAGAACCGGAACAAAGCATTAACACATAGTGAACACTTGAACTCCTCAAACTACGGTCATCACCGAGAAGTATCCTGATTATTGTCACTTCGGGGTTGTCAGATCATAAAACATAATAGGTGGCTATAGACTTGCAAGATAGGATCAAGAACACACATATATTCATGAAAACATAATAGGTTCAGATCTGAAATCATGGCACTCGGGCCCTAGTGACAAGCATTAAGCATAGCAAAGTCATAGCAACATCAACCTCAGAACATAGTGGATACTAGGGATCAAACCCTAACAAAACTAACTTGATTACATGGTAAATCTCATCCAACCCATCACCGTCCAGCAAGCCTATGATGGAATTACTCACGCACGACGGTGAGCATCATAAAATTGGTGATGGAGGATGGTTGATGATGACGACGGTGACAAATCCCCCTCTCCAGAGCCCTGAACGGACTCCAGATCAGCCCTCCCGAGAGAGATTAGGGCTTGGCGGCGGCTCCGTGTCATAAAACGCGATGAAACTTTCTCTCTGATTTTTTCTCCCTGAACGTGAATATATGGAGTTGGAGTTGAGGTCGGTGGAGGTCCAGGGGGCCCATGAGATAGGAGGGCACTCCCTAGGGGGGGCGCCCCCCTGTCTCGTGGACAGCTTGTGGGGCCCTTGGTGTATTTATTTCGCCCAGAAATTCTTATTAATTCCAAAAAGTGCCTTGGTGGATTTTCAGGACATTCTGAGAACTTTTCTTTTCTACACATAAAACAACATCATGGTAGTTCTGCTGAAAACAGCGTCAGTCCGGGTTAGTTTCATTCAAATCATGCAAGTTAGAGTCCAAAACAAGGGCAAAAGTGTTTGGAAAAGTAGATACGTTGGAGACGTATCAACACCTCTCTACGTCTCTATCACATGCACACCGTCTCCACATTGCCCTTCCACCACAACACACATATGGACACATACACACGTTCTCTCTCAGTCACACACACACAAAATCAGTATTAAAAAACTAGGGCGCACCTAAAACGTCCAAGTCCAAATAAACACGAACTGGAGCTAAATTCAAATATATGGAAGTATTGTAGCGTCAAGAACTTTTCCAGGAAAAAAAGTTGAGTAATACTTGGGGATTGTTTTCATGCACACAAAAAGGCTCGGTGGATGTCCTTCAAGCGCGACATGGTGACACACCGTTCGATCGACCGCGCGGCCACGGTTCACGCGCTTGCACAGGTTTCCTTATCATGGCTATGGTAAGTAATATAAGCGTTGCCTCAGTCAATTTTGAACTAAATTAAGCTCTCATACGTGCACTCATCAATATGCCGCCGCCGCCATTGCGCATGCCGGTGCTCGCCTGCTCCGACCAATAATTTCTCGCCCATCACCGTCGTATCGCTGCCATCCCTGTGCTATGAAGCCGAAGGCTCGCCCTCTCACGTTGTCTGTAGTCCCTCCTGACGATGCCGCCGCGCTGCCAAGCACACGAGCAGCTGGTGGAGCCACGTCTATGCACGCAGCGTACGAAGAGGAGGATGAGCATGTGCTCCAGCACGCCGGCGAGGAGGAACTAGCATGGCATTGTCGTTTCCGCCCGCGCGGAGGAGGCACGCATGGTGGCTGTTGCGGCGGAAGCCGGTCGTGCCCGCACCGAGCCCACAAACCTGGTGCGGACACGGAATCTACCTTCGAGACCTTCGATGCCACATGGATCTTGCAATCTGAAGGAGCAATTTGGGTCAGTCGACTCTTGTGAGCCGTTCGATGCAACATGGATGGCTAGAAGGGCTTCTTCAACCTCCGAAATTGATGCACTATTCATCTTCTCATCCCGCCACACGCCTAACCACCTGCCGCCGCTGCCCCGCCCTCCCCTAAACCGCCTGCCACCGCCATGCTCCCCCCACCCCCGCCATCCGTTTAACCCTGGGCACGATCCATTTTTTTGGTGAACTGCATTCCACACCCAACACTCATAAGATAGATCATGGGCACCCTGCCACCCTAATATAGATACTGGGGTAGCTTCTCTGTTGTCTTCTTCCTTCGCTCCGTCGAACTTCTTTCACAAATTGACTTACCCAAATTATACTACTAGTACAAACATATTAAGTACAGTAGGAGCACGAAGATACGAGCAGTAGTACCAACTGCAAGAAGAACAGTAGTAAGACATAGTACTAGTACTACTGTACGTACTAAAGAGTTCAAATAACAAGAAAGAATATAATGTTCAAATAACAAGAAAGAACATAAACATAGTTCTGCTAGGGGCTCAGCACAACACACCCCTGAAATAAAACTAAGCAACTAGTCTGCTTGACACTGCAGTAGAACTAGCATGAGCAACGACAGTGCCACCTTACTCGGAGTCCAAGTCCACATCCAAGACTTTGTCCTCGTCCCTCTTCCTCTTCCTCTTCGCCAACGCTTCTTTGCTTGAACCGGACACTGGGCTCTGCTTCTTCATCCAACCCTTGTAGATATTTAAACAAAGGTAGGCATCCATTGCTGCGTACAGGATGTGATCTCCATCTAATGTCTTCAACTCCCATGCATGGTGAAAATCGTGGTGAGGTATCTTCAGTTTAGCGTACGAAGGATCAATCATGGCTGCTGCTAGGGTCAGCATTGAAGGCTGAGAAGAGGACACTAGGCTTGCCTGCTGGAGATCGAAGGGCTGGCCTACAATGAGGCCTATCTGACCCAGCACATCCCTTGTCGGATTACGGGTTCTGCAAACCCTTGAAAGGTTTGAACTCTAGGGTGCGTGCGGAGATCTCAACCTACCCAGCCTGCCTACTCGCAATCCTCCTAAGCCTAGCCTGCCTACTCGCAATCCTCCTAAGCCTGCCTACTCTAGTTTATCCTGGTTTGGGCCACCTTGCGGTGTAATACCCTACTCTAGCATTTTGGTGGATTGCCTCGGGGGGCTGACGATAACTAGTACAGTGGATGAACTGGCCTTAGGAGGTGAGGTTTTCTTGAGCTAAAGAGAGCTAGTGAGGTGGTCGGGTGAGAGTGGATATCTTCCCCTTGCTCTCTACTCGATTCGATCCCCCTCTATGGTGGTGGCTAAGTCCTATTTATAGTGGCCTTGGTCCTCTTCCCAAATGTTGGCGGGAAGGGATCCCACAAAGGCCGGATTTGAAAGGTGACAAGTAGTACAGCTTATCCTGACTAAAGTGGTCTTCGCTTACGAAAAGCCCCTGGTCGTGACGCTGCGCTGGGCCCGGTGATGACCTCCGTCCTACCGTCTTGGTGGTCTTGGTCTTGTTGCACCAGAATGGAAACCTTTGGCTGATTCCTCGTGACTCCACGCCTATGGCTTGCCTCCCTTGCACCAAAGAGGAAACTGGCGCCCACCTGGCCTTGGTCGTCATGGCTCATGCCAGCTGAGCCTCATGAGGTGCACCTTGCATAGAACTCTTTGCCCCTCGGGAGCTAGCCTGAGGAGGCCGATTCCCTCGAGGGTCTTAGTGTCGTCCGCCTCGCGAGGATTGGCCCTCGCAAGGGTCATGAGTCGTTGATGCTGAAGCTGGGCCGTACCAGGCCATCGGTGGAGCCACGCAGTGGGCCGCGGGCAGGCATGTCTGGATACCCCCATATCCAGGACGCCGACAGTAGCCCCCAGGCCCAAGGCACGCTCGGACTTGGCTTCCAGGCGAAGCCAAAGGGCATGTGCGGAGTGCCACGGGCCCTAACCGCCTGCGGCCTTGATGACGCATGGCGATTGATGGGATGTGGGCGTCTCCACTTCCCCACACCGCCTTGATATCCGCCAGACCTAGTGGTCACCCGTTGCTAGAGCAGCTCGCCCTCGCAGGTTGTCGCGCTTGGCCTTCGTTTCTTCTTCTCCCAATCTTGTAGCTCCGTGCGCAAATCCGGCGTCAGCGCCTCATCCCCTTTTCCAGCTTCTGTCATGGCCCCGCGGGAGAGGAGGAAGAAGGGGAAGCCGCGCGCCCCGACCGGGCCCCCGTCGGCCTTGGAACCAGCTCTTGAGCGGTCAATGGTGATCGATCAGGAGGGGCTGGACAAGGTCCGCCATGCCCTTGCAGCCGATTCCAACGAGTGGAAGGCAATAACCGTCCGTCCTGCGTCTTGGCTTGTGGGTGAGATGAGCGCCACCGAGATCCCCATCTATCTCCACGCTCTCCTCGCGGGTCTGATTCCCTCCTTCTCTCCCTTCTTCAATGTCATAATATCGCATTACCAGATCCACCTACTGCATCTGGATCCCCGCTTCGTCATCCTGCTCGCCGTTTTCGCCTTCCTTGCGAGGCCATGGTCGGCATTACTCCTTCTGTGGCCCTGTTTCGCCATTTCTTCTTGCTCCGGCTGGTCGATGCTCATCAATGCTCAGGATGCGCGACCTTCGAAGCTGTGGCCGCAACCACCAGCTCAGGGATCGACTTCGAGCTTTCACCCGCTGTGAAGGGGTTCCAGAAGCAGTGGCTGCTTATGGATGCCGGCACGTGCAGCCCCCTACTCCTGACTCCTCGGGCGCCGGCCACGCCCAGCTCTGGTTGGGGGCACGTGAAGCTCTCTGACTGGCGCCTTACTTGCGTCCGGAAGAGGTTGGCGAGGCTGCAGGGGCTGGAGGTGACGACACTGATGGTGGTGAAGGAATTCATGAGGCAGCGCGTCGCCCCTTTCTAGTGCCATTCTCACCCGATGTGGGACCTTGCTGGCATCGAGGATCCCCTGAGGCTGCAGAAGCCGTCACTGACCGCCGAGACCTTGAGCATGGTGCTTGAGCTCCTGATGGGCGAATCCGAGCCTGCCGACCTTCCAGGAGATGGCTGCCTCCTCTATTAGTGCTCGAACAAGACGGTCTTCGTGGGACAAATGCCCATATTCGACGAGTGGGGGTTGCACCCGGAGGGCCTTGAGGGGCCTCGTGAGTACCCCGTCCTCGTGACTCTCCTACTGCTTGATGCTGCAACATGCGCCCCAAGTGTGGAAGCTGGGGGGCGCCCGCCGTTAGCAGCTGCCGAGGGTTCTCCGGAGGCCTGGCGCTGCTGGGGGCCCGGGAGATCGGGACTCCAGAGACCCAGAAGGGGGCCGCCGCAGGGTCAGCGCAACCCTATGCTTCGGAGGAAGAGGCTCCTGAAGCTCGGGGTGATGGCTTCGAGGTGGTTGCCGATGGCGAGGCGCCCACCAACGGCTCAGGAGCCGTCGCCCAAAAGACCCCGTTAGGCACTCCTGCTCCTGAGGCCTCCGCCCCAGACGCCTTGTCGAACGCTCCTCCTCCCGAGGGTCGCCCTTCATGGTCCGGTCGGCCCTGCGTCAGCCTTGAATCGCTCCTGAAGAGGAAGGGATCTCTGTGCCGCAGCGACGACACCCGCCGACCACTGAAGCTGAGAAGATATGTGGATGTAGATGAGTAAGTACGTTTGCTCTCGATTCCTTGCGCACCGCGTTCTCTCCTGACCAGGGCCTTGCAGGGTTCCCGTGATGATGAAACCTCGGGAGGCTAGCGCCTCCAAGGATCCTGGCTTGACCTCAGCACACAGCACCCGGTGCCCTGGCCCTGCCTAGGGAGTGGGGCCACCTCTGGCCACCAGGGTGTCGTAAGGGGGCCCCAGGCCCGAGCTTCCTGCTTCCTTTCTCTGCAGCTCAGCCTGTAGGACGGGGGACACACCGACAATCCTTCTTCTGGTCATTGCTGGCAAGCGGGCGCCTCTTGAGAGGCCTTCGTCTTGAGGTTGTGGGGCTACACCGGCCAGCCCCCGGCCGGAGGCAGGCGAGACGCCCAATGCCCCCTCGGCAGCCTCTAGGGCTGAAGAAGGTCTTGGCGATCCATTGGCACTTGCACGCGGGCGCAATGCCGTTCGCTTCGAGCTCTTCGGTGAGGCAATGCGTGTGATGGTCTAGCTTGGCGGGGAGATTGCTAATGTCGACACCAGGCTCGAGGCGGAGGGACGCCACCTGGCACGTCGGGCTCGAAGAGACAAAGAGACACAGTAGTTTATACTGGTTCGGGCCACCTTGCTGTGTAATACCCTACTCTAGCGTTTTGGTGGATTACCTCGAGGGGCTGAGGATGAACTAGTACAATGGATGAACTGGCCTCAGGAGGTAAGGTGTTGTTGAGCTCAAGAGAGCTGGTGAGGTGGTCGAGTGAGAGTGGATCTCTTCCCCTTGCTCTCAACTCGATCCCCTCTATGGTGGTGGCTAAGTCCTATTTATAGTGTCCTTGGCCCTCTTCCCAAATGTTGGCGGGAAGGAATCCACAATGGTCGGATTTGAAAGGGGACAAGTAGTACAGCTTATCCTGACTAAAGTGTTCTTCGACTGCGAAAAGCGCCTAGTCATGATGTTGCGGTGGGCTCGGCGATAACCTCCATCCTGCTGTCCTGGTGGTCTTGGTCTTGTTGCACCAGAATGGAAACCTTTGGCTATTCCTTGGGACTCCGCGCCTTTGGCTTGCCGCCCTTGCACCGAAGAGGAAACTGGCGCTCTGCGCCCGCTGGCGCCCGCCTGGCCTTGGTCATCATGGATCATGTCAGCTGAGCCTCATGAGGTGCACCTTGCATAGAACACTTCGCCCCTGGGAGCCATCCTGAGGAGGCCGATTCCCTCAGGGGTCTTGGTGTCGTCCGCCTCGCGAGGCTTGGCCCCTCGCGAGGGTCTTGAGTCATTGATGCTGAAGCTGGGCCATACCAGGCTGTTGGTGGAGCCACACAGTGGGCCGCAGGCAGGCAAGTCTGTATACCCCCATATCCAGGACGCCGACATCCCTGTCGTTCCTAAATTCTACAGTAACAAATTTCACTCTTTCGTCCTTGAGGAAGTTCTTAAAATCCTGGCACTCAACGTCGGCATGGCATATGTGGTAGACCAAGCACACGTTATGTACACGAACCTGGATCACGGCGGGCTTCTTCTTCTCTACCTCCTTTAGAATCTTCTCTCTTTCCAGGACTGTGGTGTACTGAACATCTAGCCCATCGACCCACTCATCCTTTGAACTATTGAACATGCGTAGGAAGCGAGCAAGGCATGCTTTCACCGTCGCGGATCCACGTGTGTAGATGACGATGAACTCATCTCCTGGTGATGGCTCTAACCTGGTACTCAGCAGCGACCATGGTGATTTGGGAGGCCATGGATTTTGGAGGAGGGTTTGGAGAAGTTGAACTGGTGTAATGTGAAAGGATGGGACGACAGGGAGCGAACTGTTGTAAGGTACTATACTAGTGGAAGACAAGGACGAGTAGGGCGTGTGAATGGAGTGGGGTTGTTGGCTTCCCCGGTGGATAAACAGCTGCAAGCCGGGACCCATTAGATGTCATGTCTACTAGGCCCGTATAGTAGGCCTGACGGTATAGCTTCTGCCTGTTCGCACGCCATGTCGGTGCGTGGATGTAACCTCACTTAATTTCATCAACCATCATGCATCCTACAACCTTCGCCTCCCTCGCGCGGTCGGGCCCTTTGAGACTTCGACCGGCTATAAATGAGCAATTTTTTTGCCTACTCCGCATGCATGATACTCCCTCTGGTCCTTTTTACTTCCATCAACCATTTGCAAAGTGTTTGACCAAATTTATACTAAAAATATCAATATCTATAATACTGATTATAATGAGTATAAGAGCTACGTTTTATAATGAGTATAAAAATAATGATTTGACATTGCGAATGTTGATACATTTTTCTATAAGTTTGGTCAAAGTAGAGGTACATTGACTTCAGACAAAACTTAAATGCACAATGCAGACTAGTTCCTCTGTCCAGGTGCGTGCCATGTCCTATCTAGTCATCACAGCAAGATTAGCTATTAGAGTACTATTACCTCCCTTCTAGTTTAAAGGGCTTGATTCAAAAAATTTACTTACTCTTACCAAGATAGAGGCGGTGGAATAGTTTTTGTAGTCTACAAAAGTACTCAACTAATGTTGTTGTTATTCACAAAAAAATGTGTTTACCAATGCATTATCGCATTGCATGCATGCATGAACACTAGTTACTCTAACCCCCCTCTCTTCTTTAATTCTTGGCCACATCAGCATGTTTGCTATTCCCGTGTGCATGATACCAACTAAGGTACCACCATTATGGCCAGCCTTAATCATAGCATGTAATAATTTAGTGCAGCTTGAAATATGAACATGTGTGGGGCGTGTATGTTTTTAATGACTTGAGACTATACCTAGCCCGGCATGCAAGATGACCTATTATGCATCGTTCCCCATACCTGCAGGAAGCCCGTTCGTCTCCAAATCTTTTCCTCTCCATGTGTGAAAACAATATGCCTGCTTGACTCTCCTTCTCCCTCTGGCGGTCCCACCACCCCACCCCGTGTGGAAAAAATCTACATGCATGACTCTCCTCCCCACGCGCTCATCCAATCCATT
Organism: Triticum aestivum; assembly: GCF_018294505.1. Taxonomy (NCBI): domain Eukaryota; kingdom Viridiplantae; phylum Streptophyta; class Magnoliopsida; order Poales; family Poaceae; genus Triticum; species Triticum aestivum. Next base: position 480,617,314 of record NC_057810.1, read on the forward strand.
GTGGCCAGCGATATTTCCACCCCCTCCCTCCCTCGTAATTTACTCCAACAAATATGCCCACATAGCTGTTACGTTAATCACGCAACATATCTTACGGGATGCTGCTTCAGTTACTTAACTGCAGGTGCATTGGGTCACTAACATATGGGCCCGACAGGGGTCTGGACCACATCTCAGTGATGCAACTGGACATGTAATTAAGTCAGTGCAGCTCAGTCCATATCTTACGTAGGTGTGCCATTGCTCGCTATAAATACTGCGCCTCCCACCGCATTCGGAAGAACGCTCACGTTCATCGCTATCTCCTCCCTCTCCCTCTCACGTCGACCGCCATGGCATCGCCTCCCAAGCCCTAGGCGCCCCTCGCTGCACCATGCAATCGGTCACACGTCGCCATTCTGTTCCTCGCCGCCACTAGTCGAGGAGGATGCGTCGGTGTTCCACTCCTCACCGTGACGTGTTGAGGTGGACGCATTGGTGTTCCCAATCTCGCCAGCACGCGCGTTGGAGGATGCGTCAGCTCCCCGCTACGAGGAGAACGCCGCGCCACCCACCAAGCCCCCCATCCTTGAGGAGATTTGGAAATAAATGGATGTCGCCTTGTGGGAGGCTTTGCCTCCGGCAGAGCACACCAAAATAGAGGCAGAGAAGAAGGCTGAGGAAGAGAAGCACACCGTGGGGCAAGCTGCCTGGCAGGCATATGCCGCATCCGAGAGAGTCAGGCAATTGGCTCTTTGGTAGAAGGCTCGTGCGAGGGTCGTGAGGGTGGCGGAGGACGCCCATGCCAAAGCCCTGAGTTCGGTCGGGCCCAAGCGCCTCATCTACGCTTGGCGGTACGTGGACCGGGTGCATGCTTCCAGCGAGGAGGAGTACCTGTTGGGGCCGGATCACCACACTGGTGAGATCGCGCTCGCCCGCCAGCAAGCCACCAATCAGCACCTCATGGGTTGTGAGGCTGAGGAAGAGGCGTTGTGTCGGCGCGCTGGGAAACGTCCATGCACTAGGGCACTCATGGCGCGCCGCAAGTGCTCATGCGAGCGCCGTGGCTTTTAGTAGGAATATAATTTAGTTTCATAAGGCGATCTTATTAGGTTTGGGACACAAATGATAAATCCTGAACGTTCGGGAATTATTATTGTCCTTAATTAAGTATGTAAAAGGGAAAGTTTGGAAACCTTGTGTATCCGTACGCATTTTGTAAGTACGTGCATATAGCACAAACTTTACTATATACTATCGCACTACACGTCTGTCTCTATATATGCTTGCAAACTGTGGTACTCCCTCCGTCCAGGTGAATAAGTCATCTTTGGTTGTGCACCATGACCAAGAAGGAGGGAAGACCTATACACCTAGATGGAGGGAGTACTACTATTACTTATGTACGTGCAAATGCACGTTTTAACATTACGATGCGGTTTTTGTAAAAGTAGAAAAACAACACTAGTCAAGCTTGTGAAACGATTCAATGCAAAACAAATGCAAAAATGCTCGTTTGATTGTTTACTTTTAGCTTCCTTCACTGTGGTTACTTCTTGGTCGTACTTTGTACGGAGTATCTCACTGGTCGAAAAGGCATGCAAATTCCCATACCACTTCCTACACCCTGTATCGAATTTTTTGCCTAACAAGTTGTGCCGTGCAATTGGAATTCCAACTTGAATACTACTAGTAGTAGGAGTACCAGGGGCCAGTTCTTTTAGGCTTCTAGATTAGTAATCCCATTACTACTACCTCCGTCTTGGTTTATTGGTACCCATTGTAATCTGTGTCAAATTTTGATCATAAATTTAACTAATGAAATGTTTGTTCATGTCACATGCACTAACATTTTATCAGTTAAATCTTTGGTCAAAATTTAGCACAAATTACAATGGTGACGAATAAACCAGGACGGAGTTACTAGTAGTACTCTCTCCTTTCCGGTTTATAGGGCTCAATTCAAAAATCTCACCAACTAAGGTAGATGGTGAGTGGTGGAATACTTTTTGTAGTTTGCAAAAGCACCCAATTAATGCTCTTGTTTTCCTCAAAGAATTATGTTTACCAATGCATTAGTTGCAATGCATGCATGCATAAAGTACATGCATTGGTCAATTTTCTCTTAATACTTGCGTGCAATGATTTAATGCACCTTGGAATCTGAACATGTGACGGGGAACAACCAATTTGAGCCTTATAAAATGGAAAAACTAAAATTTTGAGATAAGCCCTATAAACCGAAAAGGAGGGAGTAGTTTAGAAGCCCAAATAAATGAGTGAGGCGCCTTCATGTTACTCTCCACTATGACTAGTCTTATGGGAAAAGCTGGGGAAGAGACGGCTTATTTTTTAAGCCGCCAAAAGAACCGTCCATAGGAGTAGTAGCTAGGGATACTAGGAGTAATAGCTAGGGATTGAGTGTGCGAGATGAACCGGAGAAAGTAAATAAAGAGAGATGAAATGCAAAAAAAGATGGAGGGATGTGATGGTTGCTTGTCCGTTTATTTTACCAGGCCACTTATTACTCAGAGTGGTTGGGTTTTGTGATATGACGGCTATAATGCCGCGCCACGAGTGGGGTGAGACTCCCATGCAGCTGTAACATCCCAATTCTCAATTTGGATCTTATACATAGATCATCACATGCATATCGTATTTTATTTGCATTTTGGTTGTGATCCTAGAAATCGTAAGCAACTCAAGGACCCAAGAAGAGAGTTGGAGGTTTCACAAAAATTTCATATTTGAATTCAATTCAAATAGAAAAGAGGATCATTTTGATTTTAATAATTTTCTCTCCAATTATTTCCAATAATAAAAATAAATGAGAGAAGATAATATGACTTCTTCAACAGAAGAGAAATATTGGACAAGAAATTTGAAAATCAAATTAGTATTTTATTTGCTATTTTATTTGAATTAGAGAAAACATGCATTTTTGAAAATTGCATTTTATTACAGAAAAATGTTCATCTTGTCCTAAATATTAGGTTTGGACGGTGAAAATTGTTTCTGGAATTTTTAGATTTTTTTTATGTTTTATTAGTTTTTTTCTGTGTCGCGAAATTCATTTTAAAAAAAGATCCCGGACCGAACTGGGCCGAAGGCCCAGCCGGCCCGCTAAGCGCCGCCGCCTTCCCGCTCGGGGAGTCTGACCCCGAGCCGCACCATGCCGCCGTCGGAGTCCTGGTCGCCCCGTCACCTCTTTATAAGGTGACCCCCGCCCCCTGCTCTCCTCATCGCAAACCGCCACCGCCTTCGCAGCCTTGCCGCCGCCGCCTGCTGCTGCCGCGCGCCTCCGTCGCCGCCAATGCCGCACGCCACCCGCGCTGTCGCATCGCCGTTGCCTCATCACCGACACCGCCGGATCTCGCCGCCGCCGATTTTTCTGGTTAAACGGTATAAACCTTTCAGCTATCTCGGTTTTTTTAGGTTTTGTTTCGGTTTAGTAACAGATCGGTTTTTCGTTTTTGTTTTAGTTTACGTTCACTGGTTTGACCGTTTTAATGAACTAGTTCTTTCATTTAGTTCTGTTAACGAACGTTTGTACGGTAGCTTTTTCTTTTTAGTTTTATTTTCGGCCAGGGACCTATCCACGAATAGTTTTTTCGCGATTTAGCCCGTGATCTTAAAACTAGCGTAACGTTTTGCTCGTTTGTCCAAATTAGATGAAACCAACGCCTAAATCTTCGTAACGATCTCTTCTTTCCAGTTAACCAACTTGAACATGATTTTGACAAATTAAAATTTGAGTTTACTTCAGATTAGTAAATGATCTTGTTTCGTATGTATCTCGAGTTTTGTAACTCTGTTTGAGTTGTTTCTTTTTGCAAATCATAGCTAATCACATGTACCTAGTATTAAGATCTAATGCACATAATAATACTGCTGTTAGGTTTTCTTTTCTATTTAGATTAGAAGTTTGCTTGTTTCGAGTTTGATTTGGATCTTTTCTCGATTTCTCTCTGTTTCCTTTGAGTGACTGCTTATGTATGCTATTGTTTGTCTACTCTAGATTACTCGGAGTGTGAAGCTTGTTATTATGAATCCATAGAGTTTGCAGATTGTCAGCAAGGCAAGTTACACTTTGATCATACTCTTCTATACCCAGTTTTTACTATGCATTAGTATTGCCCCTCAAATATTTGCATGAGTAGGATTGGGAACATGTGGTTTGGTTGTAGTACTTGAGGTAGGAACCTAATACCTTCTGATCACCCCGGGAATATACGTTATGCTTTAATATTGCTTAGCCATGCTCATAGACGGGGGTTGGATCGTGATTCACCTGGAAGTTATGAGAGTTATTAATATTGGATAACATTAAGGTGGCAACTTTAATACACATCTGGGTGGATTGGTTGGGGCACCTGGAGAATCCAGTGTTTGTCCATTAGGGAAATCCTGGAGTACCCGTGTGATTTTTTCTTTGTTTGCCACCCAGGCTCAAAGGGATCATATGATATTTCATGCCTAGAAACTTCCGTGTGCAGCCACAAGCCATTATGGGCTCTGGCATAGTTGAGTAAGTTCTATGAGCTCTCGAAGAGGTGGACTAGTAGATGTAGTGGGATGTAGGTGTAATGGTCTGCCCGGAGTAGAGAGTTAATGCTTCAGAAAGACTATGTCTCGATCTTCCGATCATGGATGCGGTCGAGTCTTGTGGGGAAAAGTGTGCAACTTCTGCAGAGTGTATAAACTAATCATGGTTAGTCGTGTCCCCGTTTATAAACATATTGATTATCTGGAATTGGATATTATTGTTGATCTCATCACTCTTTAACTAATTTGAATTGGGTTTAATGATGATACTTGTTTAATTGGGATTTCAGTTGGAGGAACCTTCTCAAATATTGGAACAACTTGGGAGTAGTTTAAATAAATTTATTCTTTGTTGTGGGGAAAAAATAGCTTTATGCAAAATCATAAACTTAGAGCCTCCACCAGTCAAATATTGCATGTAGATATAGTTCTTGCATTCATTGTTGTACAGTGTAACTTTGCCAGCATATTCAATGTGCTGACCTACACGGCTGCAACGTCTCATGTTGCAGACTACTCAGACGATGAAAAAGGTGCGGTAGTTCATTGTCTTGCACTCATTTACCTTCGAAGCTTCCGCAATTATTTAGTTTAGATGGCCTTTAGCCATGCTATTTTTGTTTAATCATACTCCTTATGAGGACTCGATGTAATAAGTGTGTGATTGAACTTCGTTATAATTCCTTGAGTATTGTCTGTGTCAGCATTACCAATCCAGGGATGACACTTAAGCACAAAGACTTCGATCCATTAGGATCGTGGTCACTACAAGATGGCATCAGAGCACACGCTGACTGTAGAACGTGACCACTAGAATAAGCCACAGGATTTCTCTTCTCTGCTCATTTCTAATTCTCCTCTATTTCTACTCTATAGATGGCAGACCCCAGGAACAAGTTCACTCAACCGGATGACGACACCCCTTTCAAACGACACTTGAAGGAAGTCACTAAGTACTTGAACATCGGACTACCAAGCTTCACTGGGACTTTCTCTGCAACTTTACCAGAAGAGGAGCGCTGGAAGATCAAAGTCTGGGTACCTGGGAGGACGTTTGCGCCAACAACGGAGCCCATTGACTTCTAACTAGATGCACCAAGCTGGAGTTTGGGAAAGAGCATGGCAGCCCACATCACTTTTGGACGCATATGTGAGGTGTATCACAAGGAGCCGAAAAACACCATATATCGAATATGTGGCCGCCGAGACGAAGAATGGGAGATGATTCATACCAAGAAGGATGGATCAATTGCAGCTTACATTCAGGAGATGGGTGATCACATTCGCCGACAAGAGAATCAACTATGTTTCAACATGAAGAAGATCAAGAAACTGATGAAGAAGAATAACGAGCTAGAAGAGGAACTTAAGTTTAGATGCGATGGATATGAGGAAGAAATTGCCATACTACTGGAGAAGCCTGAAGATTTGAAGAGGAAGCTAGGACTACCCATGGAGAACCATAAGCGAGAACCTGCAAAGGAGATTCGTTTAGAGGACTACATCATCTTGGATGACACCGACACGGACAGTAATGCAAATGACGACAGTGATGACGACTACGTTGACGAAGCTGGAGCAGATATTACGGAGTCTTCTTCCGATCAAAATTTCTAAACGACCACCATGTTACTTGTAGTATTCTTCCAAGTAGTTGGCAACAATCGAGTTTGTAATCATAGTTTAGATCCTTTGTGTGAACCTTGTATGATATTGAATGAAGTGAACTGATTGTGTTTATCTCATGTGCATATGGGTAGTGAATCTCTCTTAGACCTTATTCTATTCTGTTTTCTCACCCCTTCTAACCCATCAGGTGCCTCCGAGACGTGACAATGGATTCGTGTTACCACTGGAGCTCACTCAGTTGATCCAGCAGCAGAATGCCTTGATGCATATGCTAGTTCAGAACCAGAACCAAGGCAACAACAACAACAACAACAACCCACCGCCACCACCCCCTGCTGACAACCTAGCCCGTTTTCTAAGGTTGAATCTGGCGGTGTTCTCTAGCAGCACCGAGCCGATTGTTGCAGATGATTAGCTCCGCAAGTTTGGAAGGGAGCTGACTACTGCAGGATGCATAGATGCAGAGAGAGTGCGCTTTGCCGCACATCAGCTTGATGGACCCGCAGCATCTTGGTGGGAGAACTTCACCACTACCTACCCCATTAATATAGTTACATGGGATCAGTTTCAGCAAGCATTCCACACCGCCCATGTTTTAGCGGGAGCAATGAGCATGAAGAAGCGCGAGTTTCACAACTTGCACCAAGGAGGTCGTATAGTGGGCCAGTATGTGGATGAGTTTAGCAAGTTAGCATGCTATGCCCCAGATGATGTGGCCATAGATGCCGCAAAACAGGAGAAGTTTCTTGAGGGACTCAATGATGAGCTGAGTATGCAGTTGATGGTGGCAACTTTCAACAACTACCAGGATTTGGTAGACACGGCCCTCGTGATAGAAGGCAAGCAGCAACAGATTGACAATCGCAAGAGGAAGTATGGACAGGGGAGGTACACTTCTGGAGCTCAACAGAAGCCCCGCTATTCCCCGTACTCGGGAGGACATACCCACAACCATGGAGGCCATAACCATGGAGGACATACGCACAATGGAGCAAGTTCGCACAACCACAGTGGCCCCAAGAATGGCAATGAGACTGGAGGAAGCAGCAGCCAGAATCGTTCCAACCCTGCAACACCAGCCAAGAGGGATCTGAGCCACATTACTTGTTTCAAGTGCGGGAAGACCAGACATTATGCCACTGAATGTCCTAAAGCAAAGAATGGAAATGGAAATGGAGGTTCTTCAAAGAAGCTCAACCACTTCACCAAAGGTTAGGTCAACCACATCAATGTCGAGGAGATTGAGGATCAACCCGACGCACACTACAAAAAAATACACTTCCGTGATGATACATGTTTGTCATAGTAGGTCGCGTTTTTTGTCATGCATGTACATTGATAACCCACTAGGGGATCGCAACAGTTTTCGAGGATAGAGTATTCAACCCAAATTTATTGATTCGACACAAGGGGAGTCAAAGAATATTCTCAAGTATTAGCAGCTGAGTTGTCAATTCAACCACACCTGGAAACTTAGTATCTGCAGCAAAGAGTTTAGTAGCAAAGTAATATGATAGTGGTGGTAATGGTAACAAAAGTAAAGACAGTAAAAGTAATGTTTTTGGTATTTTGTAGTGATTGTAACAGTAGTAACGGAAAAGTAAATAAGTGTAAACCAGTATATGGAAAACTCGTAGGCACCGGATTAGCGATGGATAATTATGCCGGATGTGGTTCATCATGTAGCAGTCATAACATAGGGTGACACAGAACTAGCTCCAGCTCATCAATGTAATGTAGGCATGTATTCCGTATATAGTCATACGTGCTTATGGAAAAGAACTTGCATGACATCAGCGAGGTCCTATTGGAAACTAAGGGATATTAAGGCCTCCGTTTAATAGAGAACCGGAACAAAGCATTAGCACATAGTGAATACATGAACTCCTCAAACTATGGTCATCACCGGGAGTGGTCCCGATTATTGTCACTTCGGGGTTGCCGGATCATAACACATAGTAGGTGACTATAGACTTGCAAGATAGGATCTAGAACACACATATATTCATGAAAACGTAATATGTTCAGATCTGAAATCATGGCACTCGAGCCCTAGTGACAAGCATTAAGCATAGAAAAGTCATAGCAACATCAATCTCAGAACATAATGGATACTAGGGATCAAACCCTAACAAAAACTAACTCGATTACATGATAAATCTCATCCAACCCATCACCATCCAGCAAGCCTACGATGCAATTGCTCACGCACGGCGGTGAGCATCATGAAATTGGTGATGGAGGATGGATGATGATGACGACGGCGACGAATCCCCCTCTCCGGAGCCCCGAACGGACTCCAGATCAGCCCTCCCGAGAGAGATTAGGGCTTGGCGGCGGCTCCGTTTCATAAAACGCGATGATTTCTTCTCTCTGATTGTTTTCTCCCTGAAAGCCAATATATGGAGTTAGAGTTGGCGTCGGAGGGCCACCAAGGGGCCCACGAGGTAGGGGGCGCGCCCAGGGGGGCGCCCCCCACCCTCGTGAGCAGGGTGTGGGCCACCTGGTCTTCATCTTTTGCGAGGATTTTTCTTTATTTTTTCTAAGGTGTTCTGTGGAGTTTCAGGACATTCCGAGAATTTTTATTTTCTACACAAAAAACAACACCATGGCAGTTCTGCTGAAAATAGCGTCAGTCCGGGTTAGTTCCATTCAAATCATACAAGTTAGAGTCCAAAACAAGGGCAAAAGTGTTTGGAAAAGTAGATACGACGGAGACGTATCAACTACCCCAAGCTTAAACCCTTGCTTGTCCTCAAGCAATTCAGTTGACAAACTGGAAGAGAAAAAGAAAAACTTTTACAAACTCTGTTTGCTCTTATTGTTGTAAACATGAAAAGCCAGCATTCAAGTCTCATCAATTATTATGAACTAACCATACTCACAATGACAAGTAGGTATCACAATAACTCATATCAATGGCATAATCAGCTAGCGCGCCATAATAATAAAACTCAGGTGACAACACTTTCTCAAAATAATCATAACATGATATAACAAAATGGTATCTCGCTAGCCCTTTCTGAGACTGCAAAACATAAATGCAGAGCACCTTTAAAGTTCAAGGACTGACTAAACATTGTAATTCATGGTAAAAGAGATCCAGTCAAGTCATACCCAATATAAACCAATAATAATGAATGCAAACGACAGTGTGCTCTCCAGCGGGTGCTTTTTAATAAGAAGGGTGATGACTCAACATAAAAGTAAATAGATAGGCCCTTCGCAGAGGGAAGCAGGGATTTGTGGAGGTGCCAGAGCTCGATTTTAAAATAGAGATTGAATAACATTTTGAGCAACATACTTTCACTGTCAACGCAACAACTATGAGATGATTGTATCTTCCATACTACATGCATTATAGGCAGTTCCCAAACGGAATGGTAAAGGTTTATACTCCCCCAACCACCAACAAACATCAATCCATGGCTTGCTCGAAACAACGAGTGCCTCCAACTAACAACAACCCTGGGGGAGTTTTGTTTAATTATTTTGATTTACTTTGATCTTTTTGGATCATGGGACTGGGCATCCCGGTTACCGGCCCTTTCTCGTGAATGAGGAGTGGAGGCCACTCCTCCTGAGAATAACCCACCTAGCATGGAAGATATAGGCAGCCCTAGTTGTACATGAGCTGCTCGAGCATACAAAACAGAATTTCATTTGAAGGTTTGGAGTTTGGCACATACAAATTTACTTGGAACGACAGGTAAATACCGCATATAGGAAGGTATAGTGGACTCATATGGAACAACTTTGGGGTTTAAGGAGTTTGGATGCACAAGCAGTATTCCCGCTTAGTACAGGTGAAGGCTAGCAAAAGACTGGGAAGAGACCAACTGAGAGAGCGACAACAGTCGTAAACATGCATTAAAATTAATTGACACCGAGTACAAGCATGAGTAGGATATAATCCACCATGAACATAAATATCATGAAGGCTATGTTGATTTGATTTAACTACATGCGTGAACATGTGCCAAGTCGAGTCACTCAATTCATTCAAAGGAGGATACCATCCCATCATACCACATCATAATCATTCTAATAGCATGTTGGCACGCAAGATAAACCATTATAACTCATAGCTAATCAAGCATGGCACAAGCAACTATAATCTCTAAATGTCATTGCAAATATGTTTACTTCATAATAGCTGAATCAAGAACGATGAATCATCATATTTACAAAAACAAGAGAGGTTGAGTTCATACCAGCTTTTCTTTTCCCAATAAGTCCATCATATATCGTCATTATTGCCTTTCACTTGCACGACCGAACGGTGTGTATAATAATAAGAGTGCACGTGCATTGGACTAAGCTGGAATCTGCAAGCATTCAACTCAAGAGAGAAGACAAGTAATATGGGCTCTAAGTTTAAATAATCAATCATGCATATAAGAGCCACTAAACATTTTCAATATGGTCTTCTCGACCCCCAAAGAAAGGAAAAGAAATAAAAACTATTTACACGGGAAAGCTCCCAACAAGTAAAAAGAAGAACGGGAAATATTTTTGGGTTTTATTTTTTAATTCTACTACAAGCATGAAAAGTAAACTGACTAATTTTTTTGTTTTTTCTTAAAGTTTATCAAACACACAAGAAGAAAGCTAGAAAAAGAAATATAAACTAGCATGGATATTACAGTGAAAAAGTATGAGCACCGACATCTAGCAATGAGTGTGTGTGAACATGAATGTAATGTCGGTGGGAAATACGTACTCCCCCAAGCTTAGGCTTTTGGCCTAAGTTGGTCTATTGCCAGGGATGGACTGGCGGATATCTGTAGGTGAAGCTGGGGTCGTACTGTGACGCATCGGCTATCGCCGCCTGAGCTGTAGCGTGGAGTCGAGCAGCCTACACTCTCCTTTCGTACTCATCTGCCTCCTCTCTGGTAATAATATATCTTCTTTTTGCCTGTGAATCAAAGAAAGTAGGAACAGGAAGAGCAATATGGACTACACGACGTCTGTCAAAGATTAGTCGATACTGGAGAGGTGGTTCAGTCCTCTCAACAAACTGGTGGGAAACCATAGAATCAAAATCTAAATAAGAAGGGGGTAACTCCATGTTACCCTCACGAATGTCTACCTCAAGAAAATTAGCTAAGCGGGTTACATAAATTACTCCAAAGAAATCTCCGCTATGTCTATTTTGATGCAACCTGCGAGCTACAATGGCTCCCAAATGATAAGATTGGTCTCCTAACACAGCACTCCTGAGAATACTGAGATCAGGGACACACATGTGACATGCTTCATCCTTAGGATTTATACATCTACCTATGAAGAGAGCAAAATAATGTATAGCAGGAAAGTGAATGCTCCCTATAGTAGCTTGTGTTATATCTCTAGATTCCCCCACAGTTATTCTAGCAAGAAAATCTCTATATTCAGATTTAGGGGGATCCCTGACATTACCCCAAGATGGAAGTTTGCAAGCAGAAGTAAAATCCTCTAAGTCCATGGTATAAGATTTGTCATAAAGGTCAAACATGACTGAAGGAGAATTTCGCAAAGTTGAAAACTCAAACCTCCTCACAAATGAACTTGTGAGATCATGATACTGGGGGCATTTGTCAGCTTCAAAGTCCTCAAGACCGGCGTTACTCAAATACGCGCTAAATTCTTCTTTGATTCCCACTTGATTCATAAAATTTTCCGACGGCCATTCATAGGGCCTCACAGGAGCGTCTCTTGCTGGTTCCTCGTCAGCATCACGTATTGCAAGCCTAGGACCTTGCTTCCTTGAAGGACCACCTTGGAACATCCTCCTAAGCATATTGTTTCCTCTGAAAAATTTCTGAAATTTTTCGTAACTTCAAATAAAAGTGAGCCAACTTCAATAAAATTGATAGGAACAACTCCCACAAGTGCCTAGGGCCTATATAAAGCATTGGAACTACTTGGAACCATATAAATTTGACATGCAAGCTCAAGAACATGGTCACCTATGCAGCACAAATTTGCAAAGAATAAAGCACTAGAACAAAAACTAATTGGACCAATGGAGGAGTCACATACCAAGGAACAATCTCCCCAAGCAGTTTTGCGAGAGGTGCTTTGAGCAAGGGGATCGAAAATCACAGCAATGGGGGCTGGAACTCGTGCTTGAGTTGGTTTTTCGTGTTTGTGTGAGGCAGAGGAAGAAGATGGGTGCAGGAATAAGTGGAGGAGGGCCACCGTGGGCCCACGAGGCAGGGGGCACGCCCAGGGGGGTAGGGCGTGCCCTCCACCCTCGTGGCCAGGTGGCAGCTCCCCCCCTTGGTAATTTTTGCATAGTAAATTCTCAAATATTCCCGAAAAAATCATATTAAATTGGCATGGCATTCTGAGGACTTTTAATTTCGGGATATTTTTATATTGCATGGATAAGTCAGGAAACAGACAGAAAAATATTATTTTACTTTATTTCTACTAAATAACAGAAAATATAAAGAGGGTACAGAAGGTTGTGCTTCTAGTTTCATCCATCTCATGATCATCAAAATGAACCCACTAACAAGGTTGATCAAGTCTTGTTAACAAACTCATTCCGAATAATCACGGAATCGGAGAAATTTCGAATAACACTAAGTTACCTCAACGGGGATATGAAAATCCCCAACAATAAGAATATCATACTTTTTCTTGACAGTAGGGAGAGGAAATTCGAAACCTCCAAATATAATCGATGGAACTTTTCCAATAGAGTTGATACTATAAACCTGAGGTTGTTTCCTCGGAAATGTACCGTGTGCTCATTGCCACTAACATGAAAAGTGGCATTGCCTTTGGTGCAATCAATAACGGCCCCTGCAGTATTAAGGAAAGGTCTTCCAAGAATAATAGACATACTATCATCCTCGGGAATATCAAGAATAACAAAGTCCGTTAAAATAGTAACGTTTGCAACCACAACAGGCACATCCTCACAAATACCGACAGGTATAGCAGTTGATTTATAAGCCATTTGCGAAGATATTTCAGTAGGTGTCAACTTATTCAAGTCAAGTCTATGATATAAAGAGAGAGGCATGACACTAACACTGGCTCCAAGATCACATAAAGCAGTTTATCATAACTTCTTTTAATGGAGCATGGTATAGTAGGCACTCTGGGATCTCCAAGTTTCTTTGGTAGTCCACCCTTAAAAGTATAATTAGCAAGCATGGTGGAAATTTCAGCTTCAGGTATCTTTCTTTTATTAGTAATAATATCCTTCATATACTTAGCATAAGGATTTGTTTTGAGCACATCAGTTAATCGCATACGCAAAAAGATGGGTCTAATCATTTTAGCAAAGCGCTCAAATTCCCTATCATCCTTTTTTCTTGGATGGTTTCGGAGGAAAAGGCATGGGTTTCTGAAGCCATGGTTCCCTTTCTTTACCATGTTTCCTAGCAACAAAATCTCTTTTATCATAATGTTGATTCTTTGATTGTGGGTTATCAAGATCAACAGCAGGTTCAACTTCTACATCATTATTATTACTAGGTTGAGCATCAACATGAACATTATCATTAACATTATCACTAGGTTCATGTTCATCACTTGATTGTGTTTCAGCATCAGAAATAGAGATATCATTCGGATTCTCAGGTGACTCAGCGATAGGTTCACTAGAAGTTTGCAAAGTCCTATCATTTTTCTTTTTCTTCCTTTTAGAAGAACTAGGTATATCAATATTGTTTCTGTGAGAATCTATCTCGATTCTCTTAGGGTGGCCTTCAGGATACAAAGGTTCCTGAGTCATTCTACCAGTTCTAGTAGCCACTCTAACAACATAATCATTTTTCTTACTATTCATTTCATCCAGCGCTTCTTTTTGAGCTTTAAGTACTTGTTCTACTTGAGTGGTATCCATAGAAGCATGCTTGCTAACAAGTTTAAGTTCACCTCTAATATCAGCCATATAATCACCCAAGCGTTTAATCATAAAGGTATTCTGTTTTAATTGTCTACCAAAATAAGCACTAAAGTCATCTTGCTTAAACATAAAGTCATCAAACTCATCCAAGCACTGACTAGCAATTTTAGTAGGAGGGACTTCAGCTTTATCATATCTATAGAGAGAATTTACCTTTACTACCTGTGTCGGGATATCGGGAGGTTCTTCATTAAATAAGTAATTGAGATCATATACTTCTTCAACAGGCGGTAAATTAAAACCATGTATTTCTTCAATAGGAGGTAAATTCTTAACATCTTCAGCTTTAATACCTTTTTCTTTCATAGATTTCTTTGCCGCTTGCATATCTTCGGGACTGAGAAATAGAACACCTCTCTTCTTCGGAGTTGGTTTAGGAATAGGCTCAGTAATTGGCTCAGGAACTGGCTCAGGAGGTAGCTCGGGAGGTGCCCAATTATTTTCATTAGCCAACATATTATTCAATAGAATTTTAACGTCATCCGGTGTTCTTTACCTGAAAAGAGAACTAGCACAACTATCCAGGTAATCTGTGGAAGCATCAGTTAGTCCATTATAAAAGATATCAAATATTTCAGGTTTCTTAAGAGGATGATCAGGCAAAGCATTAAGTAACTTGAGAAGCCTCCCCCAAGCTTGTGGGAGACTCTCTTCTTCAATTTGCACAAAATTGTATATTTCCCTCAAAGCAGCTTGTTTCTTATGAGCAAAGAAATATTTAGCAGAGAAGTAATAAATCATATCCTGGGGACTTTGCACACAACCAGGATTAAGAGAGTTATACCATATCTTAGCATCACCCTTTAATGAGAACGGAAATATCTTAAGTAAATAAAGGTAGTGCGATCTCTCATTATTAGTAAACAGGGCAGCTATATCATTTAACTTAGTAAGATGTGCTACAACAGTTTTAGATTCATAGCCATAAAAAGGATCAGATTCAACCAAAGTAATTATATCGGGATCAACAGAAAAATCATAATAGTCCTGATCAGGAACACAGATAGGTGAAGTAGCAAAAGTAGGGTCAGGTTTCATTCTACCTCTAAAAGATTCTTTACTCCATTTAACTAGCAACCTCTTAAGTTCATGTCTATCCTGGCAAGCAAAAATAGCTACAGAAGATTCAGCATCAAAAAGATAACCCTCAGGAATAGCAGGCATAGGTTCATCATCACTAACATCATCGTGTTCAGGTTCAATAATTTCTCTTTCTCTAGACCTAGCAATTTGCTCATCAAGATATTCACCAAGTGGCACAGTACTATCAAGCATAGAAGTAGTTTCATCATAAGTATCATGCATAGCAGAAGTGGCATCATCAATAACATGCGACATATCAGAATCGATAGCAGTAGTAGGCTTAGGTGTCGCAAACTTACTCATAACAGAAGGAGAATCTAGTGCAAGGCTAGATGGCAGCCCCTTACCTCCCCTCGTAGTTGAGGGCAAAATAGTAGTTCGATCATCTTTCAAGTTCTTCATAGTGTCCAGCAGATATAAATCCCAAGTGACTCAAAGAATAGAGCTATGCTCCCCGGCAACGACGCCAGAAAATAGTCTTGATAACCCACAAGTAAAGGGGATCACAACAGTTTTCGAGGGTAGAGTATTCAACCCAAATTTATTGATTCGACACAAGGGGAGCCAAAGAATATTCTCAAGTATTAGCAGCTGAGTTGTCAATTCAACCACACCTGGAAACTTAGTATCTGCAGCAAAGTATTTAGTAGCAAAGTAATATGATAGTGGTGGTAACGGTAACAAAAGTAAAGACAGTAAAACTAATGTTTTTGGTATTTTGTAGTGATTGTAACAGTAGCAACAAAAAAGTAAATAAGTGTAAACCAGTATATGGAAAACTCGTAGGCACCAGATTAGTGATGGACAATTATGCCAGATGTGGTTTGTCATGTAGCAGTCATAACATAGGGTGACACAGAACTAGCTCCAGTTCATCAATGTAATGTAGGCATGTATTCTGTATATAGTCATACGTGCTTATGGAAAAGAACTTGCATGACATCTTTTGTCCTACCCTCCCGTGGCAGCGGGGTCCTATTGGAAACTAAGGTATATTAAGCCCTCCTTTTAATAGAGAACCGGAACAAAGCATTAGCACATAGTGAATACATGAACTCCTCAAACTATGGTCATCACGGGAGTGGTCCCGATTATTGTCACTTCGGGGTTGCCGGATCATAACACATAGTAGGTGACTATAGACTTGCAAGATAGGATCTAGAACACACATATATTCATGAAAACATGGCACTCGGGCCCCAGTGACAAGCATTAAGCATAGCAAAGTCATAGCAACATCAATCTCAGAACATAATGGATACTAGGGATCAAACCCTAACAAAACTAACTCAATTACATGATAAATCTCATCCAACCCATCACCATCCAGCAAGCCTACGATGCAATTACTCACGCACAGCAGTGAGCATCATGAAATTGGTGATGGAGGATGGTTGATAATGACGATGGCGACAAATCCCCCTCTCCGGAGCCTCGAACGGACTCCAGATCAGCCCTCCCGAGAGAGATTAGGGCTTGGCGGCGGCTCCGTATCGTAAAACACGATGATTTCCTCTCTCTGATTTTTTCCTCCCCGAAAGCCAATATATGGAGTTGGAGTTGGCGTCAGAGGGCCACCAGGGGGCCCATGAGGTAGGGGAGCGCGCCTGGGGGGGCGCCCCCCACCCTCGTGAGCAGGGTGTGGGCCCCCTGGTCTTCATCTTTTGTGAGGATTTTTCTTTATTTTTTCTAAGGTGTTCAGTGGAGTTTCAGGACATTCTGAGAATTTTTATTTCTGCACAAAAAACAACACCATGGCAGTTCTGCTGAAAACAGCGTCAGTCCGGGTTAGTTCCATTCAAATCATACAAGTTAGAGTCCAAAACAAGGGCAAAATTGTTTGGAAAAGTAGACACGACGGAGACGTATCATACATCCATGACAAATTTATGACAGAATCAAGATAGTCATACATGTGATGTCGTAGAAGTGTTCCATGACATTACCAAAATTATCATCACGGAAGTGTCCACTTCCATGACGATAAATCGTGCGTCACAGATGTGCTTTCGTCAAGGGTGACCGACATGTGGCATCCACCGTAACAGAACGCCGTTAAGCTATCGGGTCGGGTTTTGGATCCGATAACCCGTTAACAGTCCCGACCAATGGGGATTTTCCACATGTAAAATCATCATTGGCTGGAGGAAACACGTGTCGGCTCACCGTTGGGACAGATGTCATCCACTCATTGGACAGAAGGCGCCTATGATACGTCAACACGTGGCACGGCCCAACAGAGGCCCATTCCTGTGAAAAGGCCGGCCCGTTTGACTTGGTCAAAAGGTGGCGGGCTGGCCCATGTAAAGGCTGTTAACGGCCTGTTCACATATAGCCCATTTACAGCCTGCTAACCCAAGGCCTGTTACGCCCTATCCGAATTAGGCCCAATAGTGTCATCTGGGCCACCCAATATGATTCCAGCACGTTTTCACTTCTGGCCCTTGTATGGCCCATGAAGTCTTTCGGCCCATATGAGGCCCTATGTAACTCTTGGCCTATTAACGACCCGTGGTGAAACTGGCCCGTAATGAATAGTGTATCACTTTACACCCATTAACAGCCCGTGGTGAAACTGGCCCGTGATGAACAGTGTATCACTTTGTACCCCTTAAGGGCCCGTTATTCCGTTGGGCCGTTTCCAGCCCATGTTATCTTTCGGCCTTCTCCGAGCCCATTCATTCTTGGGCTCATTTCCAGCATTCGTTTACTTATGGCCCGTTACTGTGGTTACAGTCGGCCCGTTTGTGGTCCGTTAACACGTTGGGCCATTTTCATAGCATCATGAAATACGGTCTATTAACGATGGCCCGTTATGGTCGGCCCATGAACGGACGATTCCAACTCTACCCCATTTACGGCCACAAGGCGGCCTGTTATTGGCCCATGTTTGGCCATTCGATCATACTGCCCGTATAAGGCCCATTGATGATACGGCCCGTAGAAGGCCCATTGTTTCTACGGCCCTTAGAAGGCCCACTATTTCTATGGCCCGTAGAAGGCCCACTGTTTCTACGGCTCGTAGGAGGCCTAGTGTCACTACAGTAAATATTAGCCCATGGTTATTGTGGCCTAGTTTTAAAAAATAGGTTATTGCAGCCACTAGCAAATCGCAGAAAAGGAACTGCACTGACTACAAGCAAACAAATAAACAAGACAATAAGGAAATAAATAAGCAAGCAACTTACACTAGGCTATCACGACTATTACACATATTACATCCACTGGTCATCAAAGTTCGCCACCAGTGCAAATATAGGGAACACAACAGCATATAAACGCCGCAGCAAAACAAGTCCAGAACTAAAATCACTTCAGAAGAGCTCAAGAAACAATATCCTGGGTGCCCATAATCCTGGTAAGATGCTTAGCAAGCTTATTAACTTTCTCTTGTTTGGTGCTTAAATCCTCCAGCACTTGTTGTTGCACCAGAAAGTATACATTTGAGTTCTGCAGGGACTTCCCCAGTCCTTCGGCTTCCTATTGCATAACATCTGATCGATGTCTTTCAACTTGAAGTTGAGACTCAAGAAGCCGAACTGATTCAGGCAACGAGTTCGAAGAGCTGGTGCTAGCAGTGGTAGCCAGTAACTCGAACACTACGTCAAGACAGGACTTTGGGTTGTCTTAGTGTCCTCAATATAGTTTTTATCAGCTTTCTTGGAGACCAACAGGGATGTCTCACTATCTTGAACCTTATCCGCATTACTTCCTTTACCATTGCATAACATGGTACTCTTCTCCAATATTTTATCCGCGTTCTAAAAGAGAAACAAACAAACACATCTCTGGTTTACAATGTAGTATATGAAACTCATTATGGTAAACCAGTTCAATAGTAAGGTGGACAAGATAACAGCATGAAACAAACATATATCTATGTAGTATGGTCACTGTATGGTCTATATCATTGTAGTTTATGTTGCCAAATCAAGATAGATACAGTTCGAATCATATCTATTTAAGACAAAGCAGCATAGACAAAATATAAGTGTGGGAAACTACATAGCAATTACAACACTTGTAATGTGCATGGCATGAGAACATAACTGTTTATTCAATTGAAACTGAACTCAACATAGAGCAAGTTACAACAGCAAACAGCAAAACACGTTGAAGAAACAGGTTTAAAACATACCTGTTGCACCATTGGAGTTTCAATTGCATCCTTCAAATTTGAAATTAGTTGGTATCAGTAAATACAGTGATGCAAGAGCAAAGTAGTATGAACCATAGCTACGGAACCTGACCTGAGAACAATTCTTCTGCTTTAAGCGTTGGCTTCTGGTTCGGAGTGGTGGTCCTTGTGATTTGGGCACTGCAGTTGCCTTACTAACTGCTCGTGTTTGGGTGCTCTGTGGTGGAGACGGTGCTGTGTCAACGGGAACTGGGTGTCTATCTGCTGGGGTTGGGGTTAGAAGGGGTGTAGCTGGTTCTCTGTCCAACTGGGTAGGGGTACAATCTGCATGAGTGTGGGTTATGTGTGGTGGGGCCAGTTCTTGGGCAAGTACAACCGTGGTTCTATCTGCATCGACAGGTAGCACAATCTTTTCTGAAGACCGTGTTTTTACTCCCACAGATACTGCCATCACTCCCTCCAATTGAAATGGCTGATAAACAAGAAAAGTAATTGAATGTACAGACATTGTAAGATAGACAGGTGCAATGGATAGTAGGGAAGAAAACAGGGCATGAAATAATTCACATTTATGTTGTCTAAGCAAACAGAATAGCAGGACATAATTTCACATATATGATGGCTAATTAAACAGGATAGCATGACACAATTTCACATGTATGATGGCTAACTAAACAGGATAGAATGACATACTTCAAAATATGATGACTATGTAAACAGGATGACATGATATAACTATACGATGTGTCTATTAAAGTGGTTGGCATGCCATAAATCACAAACATGCCGTCGATGGAAACATGATGGCATGATATAATTCACGGATAGAATGACATAATTTAAAATATGATGACTATGTAAACAGGATGAGATGATATAACTATATTATGTCTTTAGAAAATGGGTTGGCATGCCATAATTCAGATACATGTTGTCTATGTAAACATCATGGCATGACATAATTCAAATATATGATTTATATACTAAGGAAGTGAGCAGAGGGCAATCGCATATATGATGTGTCAACTAAGGAGATGGCATTCAATATTGTGTATATGATGTAAAACTAAGCATTGCAATACAACATATGCATTATATGAGTAATATAACCCTGCCAAGTTTGAGCATACACCTCAGGGGGATAATAGGACTGGTCATCTGCCTCTGAATCCTCCTCTGAAGAGCTATCTGTAACCAGCAAGATATCTGCTTCAGCAGGTAGCATTGTCTGCTCTGAAGACCTTGTTTTCACTCCAGATTTCTCCATCACCAATTCAAATGGCTGATGCACAGGAAGAGCAGTTGAATATACAAACATTGTCGACAAAAGCAATGAGAAATACAAAAAAAGGACGACATGATATAATTCACATATATGACGCTTGCCTAAACAGCATGGCATTGCATAATTCACATACATAATGCCTTGCAACAAGATAACATTGCATAATTCACATATATAATGTCTTGCAACAAGATGGCATTGCATAATTCACATATATGGTAATTAGACACTAAACAGGTGGCATTCACACAAAGCATGTCTAAACTAAGCAAATGACATAGCAATGCAAGATACCATATGCACGATATGAGTAACATAACCCTGCCAAGTTAGGGCATGCACCTCGGGGGGGGGGGATATGACTGGTCATCTGTCTCTGAATCCTCCTCTGAGGAGCTATCGGTAACCAGCAAGACATGCGCTTCGTCAGATAGCATTGTCTGCTCTGAAGACCTTGTTTCCACTCCAGATTTTTCCATGACCGTGCCGAATGGCTGATGCATAGGAAGAGTAATTGAATGTACTAAAATTGTTGACAAATTTAACACATAATAAAAAAATGATGGCATTGCAAAATTCACATATATGATGCCTGGCTAGACAAGATGGCATTGCATGATTCAGATATACGATAAAGAAACTAAACAGATGGCATTGACACAAAGCATGTCTAAACTAAGCAAATGACATCTTTAATGTATACAGTAAGCAATGCAAGGCACCATATGCATGATATTACCAACATCAGCATGCCAAGTTAGAGCGAAGACCTCATGGGGTAAATAGGAGTGGTCTTCTCCTTCTGAATCCCCCTCAGAACAATTATCTTCCTCTTGATTATGATCCAAATGGGTGGAGGGGGGCTGCCTTTGCTCCCACCATGGAACGACGTCTGCATGAAATTTTATTGCCACGCAAGGCTCGTCTCTTTTGCTCTACATGATCAGTTCCATTGTGTACAATAACTGGCATGCATAGGAATAAAACATAGTGAGATTATGTAAGGAGTTCATGCACAAATCCAGAGTGATGGTAGCAAACTGTGGATAGACCCAAAACCAATGATAGCAGGCAGATAATAGCTTTAGTTAAAAAATACATATAATGGCTCCTTTAATGTTTGTTTGCACCCAACATGAAACTCATAGTAGACACCGGAGATTAACCAGATAGTAGACATATAATACTGATTGCTGCCCCAATATGTACCCCACAACCATTTAAAAACTCAAGTTTCAGCATTAGTTTGGACCTGACTCGGAGTCTAATAGGTGAACACGACGATAATGTAGCATGTCATCATATTAAGCGACGCATAACGTAAGCAGACACGGAAGAGTGCGACCTCTCTTGCGGACCCGTGTAGTCCTCAAGGTCATCTGCTCAGTTGATGATGGTAATGCAGTTGTCGTGGCTGCCGGCGGCGGGGAAGAAGATCTGAGGCGGCGAAAGACAGTCTGGAGAGCGGATCCCTGCTGTGGTGAACCCTTCCGTCGTTGGAGCAGCTGAGCTGGGGTGGAACACAGCGCCGCAGGAGCAGGACAAACCACACAAGGTTTTCTTTGACACATATCTGTAACAGAAGTAATTGAGTAAGGGCTTGTTTGAATTTGAGGATTCTAACAATGCAGGGATAGGAAATAGACAGGAATAGGATAGGAATGCACGTGCAAAACAGAGAATTTAAAAACACAGGATTTCTGCCAATCTGGGTGTTTGATTCACAACAATTGGAAGATCACAGGATGCAAAAAAGCATGGTGAGATTAAGTCAAACCACAAGAAAATGTACGGTTATAATGCTATTATGCTACTATCTCTTAGTCTTGTGCTTGA
This sequence comes from Triticum aestivum, assembly GCF_018294505.1. Classification (NCBI taxonomy): domain Eukaryota; kingdom Viridiplantae; phylum Streptophyta; class Magnoliopsida; order Poales; family Poaceae; genus Triticum; species Triticum aestivum. The sequence goes on from NC_057810.1 coordinate 480,639,718, forward strand.
TGAATAGGAATATGAAAAGGAGGAGAAGTGGAAATTAGAATTCCTACGGTTTTTCTTTCAAGGAGACACTAAAGGAACAAATCCTACAGTTTTCCTTTGCTCCATTCCTTTGCACCAAATTCATGAAAAGTAGTACCATAGGAAACTTTCCAATTCCTATGTTTTTCATTCACTTTTCCTTTCAAGCACTGGCGATTCTAGTAGGCAGGCTTGAGCAAGGAAAATCCTACACTAAAAAATGTTTTTGTGCTACTTCTATTACTTGGACCCAGGCCACTGCCATACTAGCTCAACTCCCAGGCCCATCGACAAATGCACAGCTCAAACGCGCAGAGATAAATAATGATGGCGTTCAAGAGAGTCCATCATGGATAGCTAAGTTGCCTGGTACCTCACTGCTTGTCATATAGTAGGATAAAATAATCGTATTTCCCGTTACTACGAGTGCTTAGTGGACAATATATATAACATGTAGAGTAAAAAAGAGATGCAACAAGTGTACAACCTCTTTGGCGAAGCCATGTCGATCTCAGCGTGATTGGGTTGGCCGGTGAGGATGCTCCGGCTGACTTTGCTGTCGGAGGAGGGGAAGAAGATCTTAGGCGTCTGGAGATGGAGCCCGAGGTACTGCTCCGCTGTGATGGAGGGTTTCATCGTTGGAGCAGTTCTGGTGAGTTGTACGACGCCGAGGCTGAAGTAGGACAAGAGAGACAACGAACAACGTTAACCTGAGTGGAATTCTAATAGCATCTCCAATACATGACGTAAAATACATAACCACAAAGTGCTAGATGTAAAATACATCAGCCACTCATCTCTGAACTTAACTGTCGAAACTGAACTTAACTATCGAAACTGAACTTAACTGTCGAAACTGAACCTAACTGTCGAAACTGAATTTTGCTGTTGAAACTGAATTTTGCTGTCGAAACTGAACGCACTATCAAGGTGAGGCTACATGTTGGTTGATTGACTTTTTCATCTCTGGTCAGTCGATTTTGCAACCGTTTGACACGAAATCAAGGGCCTGCGGTTCATCTTCAACCTCCACCCCCTGACCTGCCAGCCACCACCGGCCAAACATCAGCCCCCCGCCGCCCGCGGCCGGTGGTGTGCTGCTCCGCCCGCTCCGAAAACACTCCCCACCGCCGGTCCGCCCCGGCCATCCCTCTAGGGCCCCCCGTGTCGAGCTTTTTCTCCGGCGATCCCCACGCCACCACCCCGCCAACGCCCCGCCAACACCGGCGACCACCGCCCCCATCCTGAACCCTAAGATAGATAGTGTGGTACCTCTCCGGCGAGCCCCCCTCCCCGCTGCGGCTGGTTCTTCCTTCACCCAGGCGAGCCCACCCCTTGAAAATTGACTGACCCAAAAGTCAATTCAGTCGACTGAAGTGTAGCCAAATCGGAGCAGCATCGCAAGCAAGAGCAAGAGCGAGAGCAGCAGAGCGAGTAGAGCAATAGCAAGAGCAGACCAGGCAGAGGACCGAGAGTAAGAGCAGAGCAGCAGCGCGAGCGAGAGCTAAAGCAGCGGCAGCTCCTACTGATATGGACGTCGCCGCCGAGGGAGTGACATCATGGAGGAAGTGGCCAGCGATGCCGCCGTGGACGGAACCGCGCCGTGTCGGCTCGGGACCGAGCACCGGCAGCACCGGTAGATCGAATCAAGAAGAAAATGTGGCGATTAGTGTACAACCTCTTTGGTGGCACTGATTAGGCCGCAGCTTCATCCGAGGAAACGGTGATGATGATGCTCTTCCGGTGGTGCAGGTGAAGACGGCGGTGTGGGAATGGAGGTGGCACGAAAGACTTGGGGAACATCAGGGCAGCTCCTTGGAGGTGGAGGACGAGGTGGCTGAACCTGCGGGACGATGAGATCGACAACGGATCCTCATCCGGTACGGTGGATGAGGGACATCGAGGTGTTGTTGTGGACGACATCGTCGGGGAAGAGGCTCCGGCTAGGTGGCGGACGGATCAGGCTGTGGGGTTTCGTTGTGGATTTTCGCGGCCTCGGTGTATGAATGGGTGGGCGGATGGGATGGCAATGCGGAACCATGGCTTAGAGACACGCTTGTCCGAAATGTGGGGTAAGTTACGAAAGTACCCCCCACCAATGTGAGGCGGTTCTTTCAGTTCAGGGGTACCACGGGCATTTCGCGTGTCGGGATTTCACAGGAGGTGGGAGTTTTTGCGCGGTTGTAATTTCAGAATAGCAAGGCGCGGGTTGAGATTGAGGGCGTTGTCGGAGCACAACGAGACAAAGATATATCTTAAATATTTCGGGCTAACAAGCCGCGGGTTGTAGAGGCAGGAGTTTCGAAGCACGATAGACAGAGACGCTAGCTTGAATTTTCGGCATAACAAGGCGCGGCTTGAAATTTCGGAAGAACAAGCTTAACGTGTACCCAAAAAAAGACAATTTGCACCTCAACACGCACAACACACACACAAACACCATTTAGACTAGAGTAAGGTACACGTGCATTGCACGCATGAGATTTGGCAACCAAATTATGAATAAATACCACATTATAGCATGCAAGCTTTGAGTCATATATGCATGATGTAGATGTTCGTTTAATTCTTATAGTTCATTTCATTCAAAATCATCTAGTTTTTATAAGAAAGCTAATCTATTTTAAGATTCATGGAATTGTGCGTTGTAAGACATAAAGTAAAAACAAATAATGGCAAATCATGTAGAAAAACATTTGGGCAATTCTGATACGGAAGATTCTAGAACAAATAAGAAGTGCTTGTGTTTTGATGTTTGTGCATTATGCTTAAGTTCAACCATGGAGTCTTCTAGATTATACATGTGGCGAAATCTGGTGGAATCTAGATGATATCCAACGGCCAGTAGTGCTCAAATTTGCCATCTTTGGACCATCGGATTCGCCTCATCCAACGACCATCTTTCAAAGTTAAAGTTACCCGCACACAATATAAAAAAATATAATATAATATATATATATAGGGGTATAGATATAGATATGTGATGCGAAAGCCGCCCATCATCTCCAATTAGAATAGTGTGTCCATGCACGGATGCGACGTGGGCAAATGATGTCTGCCATCGGTATCTCAAATTCAAATCAGTCTGACCTTGTTCAATGTGTATACATTACAACATGCTCGTTTCCAAACCACACCGCGCAGATCTCCGTTATATTCATGCATGCATGGGTTTCAAACATCAGGATCTCTTATTCAAATATTTGAATTCAACTTTACATTGATTATGACCTCACCTATTCTTTTACACCCACACAGTAGTCTTCTCTTTATAATTGTACCACTAACTTTCTCTCGTGCATGCATGCACACACACTACCAGTCGGCATTATCCATCGCACGCATGCAATCTTTTTCTTCAGGTCGGTCTCCCATGAAGGCACACACCCACACACATCCCCCTCTCCATCATATCGGGCATTCTTTATCTCTCACGCGTGCATGCGCAACGATCGATGTTCCTCTATGTATGTGTGTATATAGCTAGGTCTTTCATAGTTTTCCACACAAACCGATCAATCGATATATCCAGTGAGGTCTCACCCTCTTTCCCACGTCCACATCGATCAATCTATACCTCTCTATATAGGATTAACATATATAGCTAATACACCCACATTAATTATATATCCAACGTCCCCCTCTCATCATCCATGCCTTCCGCTTCATCTCTCAGACGCGTGCACAATGGCGAAGACAGGGGCAGTAAGGGCCCTGCCCCCCCCCCTAACATCACTATATATCGAGGCTAATATGAATGTGATCATTAGACAATTGCTGCTAAAAATGGTTTAAGTTCATGAATTGACCCTCCTCGTAAAGGATTAGCAATGCTTGGCCCCCTAGCTCATTTATTTTTCATGGCTCCGCCACTGCGTGCAACAGCGCACGTGTTCGCCCCCTCTCTCTAAATATCGATCTCGCACTTGTGCATTCCTTCATAGTCTCCCTCCACTCGGCCCCTCGCACCATCTTCTAGCCCCCCACCGGATTTTGCCACATGTACAATCTAGCAGACTCCATGGTTGAACTTAAGCATAATGCACAAACCTCAAAACAACAGTGGTTCTCTTTTGTTCTAGAATCTTCCGTATCATAACTGCCCAAACTTTTTTCTAGTTGAATTGCCATTATTTGTTTTTACTTTATGCTTTACAACGCACAATTCCATGAATCATAAAATAGATTAAGGGCTTCTTTGATTCAAAGGATTCTCAAAGGAATTTTGGAGGATTCTAATCATTAGGAATTTTTCCTATCTTGGTTGTTTGATTCGTAGGATTGTAAACCATAGGAATTTTTCCATATGATTCATTTGCACTAGATTTCATAGGAAACATCCCATCCACTCAAACCTCTTTGAAAGAATTCTGCGTTTTTTCTATGCACAATCAAACACTCGTACAATCCTGTAGGATTCAAGACGACATTCCACTATAATCCCATGTTTTTCCTATTCCCGCGTTCTTAGCTTTTTTATAAAAACTAATTGATTTTGAATGAGATGAACTATAAGAATTAAACGAAGGGCTACATCAGGCATATATGACTCAGAGCTTACATGCTATAGTGTGGTATTTATTCATAATTTGGTTGCAAAATCTGATGCGTGCAATGCACGTGTACCTTACTAGTACTTCAAGTATGTGCAAAACACGTAAATTAGAATACCAATGGCACGCTACACAGTGTCTCTCTTACATTTCATGAAGCCACGTGGCACATGTGGAGGCGTTGTCGCGACCTCCTTGCGTGGATTGATCACAGTGACGTGCTTCTGGTTCCAGAAGAATGTACTCGTCCTCCCTGAGCCATACTGGCGGTACATGCACGAAGCGAAGATGTGCACGCATGCCACGCACGCACTCATTCCCTCGCACGCACACACAGGTACACGGGCGGACGCAATTTTGTACCGAGATCCACCCCATGTGATAATTTGACGCGTGTAAAGTCGTTCACTTCATTGATGGTCAATTAGTACAGCGCATGCAAATTGAGTAGACGTGAGGGCGGAAGAAAGACATTATTACTCCACTACGCGCATGCGAGTAGTTAAATCCTAGGTTGCTAGTAGTGCTTCCATTGGTCTCCTTTGTATTTTGTGCCAATTTTTGACAGTAACATAATATTTACGCATTTGATCAGTGTAGTACTTGAAATTTATGTTCCGCTAAACTCATCGGGAGCCGTTTCGGACCTCGAAAACAAAACCATCAATTAATATTTACCTTGTTCCCATCACATTCGAAAGCCTGCTCACACCTACTAGTACGTACCAAACCTGAACATGTTCCCACTATGCAGGTATTAGTACTAGTGCTAGTACTTAGGTTATAAAAAGGGGAACTACCTAACCGAAAATTACTCTACCTTTCCTCCTCATAAGTGCTTCTTCTTCGTCCGTCGTTGCCATGGCCGGTGAGCAGAGCTCTAGGTCGAGAACTACTCGTAACAAGGGAGCGGCAACCAAGGCTGCGGAAAAAAAGAGGGCTCGCCGCCACGCAGAGACCTCGAAAGATCTCTCACGGGCAGGCGATGGCTCCCAGGAGCGCCCTAGCCGCGGAGGCGAACATGCCGAGCCGGCGGAGCTGGAGTCGTTATCCCTCGACGGCATGCCCGATCAGCTCAATAAGCACCTCAATAAGCAGAAGGAGTTCATCCAAGGCTTGATGGAGTTGCTGAAGGAGAGCCTCGACGACATGCCCGCTGAGCTCAATCAGTAGGGGGAGTTGACCGCCGGCTTGGTGATGCTGCTGAAGAAGAGCATTGCCTCGGAGAAGAAGGCGACCGGCGAAATCCTGCGACTTCAGGAGGACAAGGCGAAGCTCTGCCACGAGATCGACCTGTTGAAGGAGAAGAACGCCGGCTGGAAGAAGCTGCATGAGAATAGTAGTTCCTCGATGAAGATGCTGCAGGCCCTCGTCATGGAACAGAAGGAGGAGTTGGCGAAGCTCCGCATCGAGCACCCGGCTGCTGTCAAGGTACGTAATGCGGCCGTGGAACAGATGATGAAGGCTCGCGTCGAGAAATCCCGCGTCATGGACAGAATGAAGAAGATGGCGGAGGAGACGCGCAAGGAGATGGAGGTCGTGGAGGCGATGAAGAAGCAGTTACGACTCCGTGGCAAATTAGATCATTTGGGGTGATAATCTTCCTTCTTCTTTTGCTGCTGTGTTTCATCTTTTGCTTCGGGTGTTTCGCCGCACGTGTCACGTTCTCTGCGAGGCATGAATAGAACAATGGTTTTTTTTTGAGGGAATGAATAGAACAATGCTAACAATGAGATGACTAGCAAATTAGATCATTTTTATCGCCATATGGCACTGGGCTGCCGTGTTTCGTGCTCCTCCGTCGCAGTACTACTCCAGTGGAAAACTTGAGTATACCGCACGGTTCTTTGCTCCTCCTCGATCAGGTCATCGGCGCATTTATATGAGCAGTCAAATCACAAGGCCCCGCCTTCCAGCAGTAATGAGCCGTCAAATCACAAAGGCCCTCGCCTCTCGTGAAACCGACCAAGCTAGACTGCCCCGCCCTCTAGCCTTTTAAAAAATGTATACTTTTGTACATCAGTAGTATCGATGGATTGCGCCATGGAGCAAAACTTGAAATTAAAAAAAAGGTGGTACATATAGAGAGCGCTCGTCGCCAAATTATGCATATAGTACTATTAAAAAGGCTAGTCACGATAATGGTGTCTAGCACAACCCACCCCTCAAATAAAACTAAGCACCCTGGAATTCTTTGACAAAACTAAGCACCCTGAAATTCTTTGACAACTAAACTGCTGGCTATATGATGTTGGCCATATATATTGTACGTATATAATGTGAAGAAACGAGTGGTAGTACTATACCAACTAAAAGATGAAATGTAAGAAATACTAGTATGTACGTACTGAAGAGTTAAAATAACAAGAAGAAACATAACATAGTTCTACTGGGGGCTCAGCACAACACACCCCTCAAATTAAATTAAGCACACCTAAAATTAAACTTTGCAACTATTCTGGTAGACACTGCATTAGAACCACCATGAGCAACGACACTGCCACCTTACTCGGAGTCCTCGTCCATGTCCTCGACTTCGTCCTTGTCCCTCTTCCTCTTGGCTGATACTTCTTTGCTTGGACCGCCAACTTGGTTGTTGCTCTTCATCCAACCATTGTAGATATTGAAACAAAGGTAGCCATCCATTGCAGCATAGTGGATGTGGTCTATATCTAGTACATTCTATTGCCACGCATGACGATGAAACATGTATGGAGGTTTCTCTAGTTTACCGTACGAAGGATGAACCATGGCTCCTGTCAGGGTCAGCATTGAACGCTGACGAGAGGGCACCAGCCGATTCTTTTGGAGGTCGAAGGTGTTGCCTACAACAAGGCCTATCCGACGTAGGACTTCTTTGTCGTTACCAAAGTCTACAGTAACGAATTTGACTAGGTTGCTCTCGAGGAAGTCCTTAAAATCCTGGCACTCAACGTCGGCATGGCATATGTGGTGGACCAAGCATAAGTCATGCACGCAAACCTGGATCACGGCGGGTTTCTTACTCTCTTCGTCCTTTAGATCCTTCTCTCGTCCCACGACTGTGGTGTACTCAACATCTAGCCCAGCGACCCACTCATCATCTGAGTCTTCGAACATGCATCTAAAGCGAGAAAGGCATCCTTTCACCGTCGCGGAAGTACTGGTGTAGATGACGTCGAACTCATCGTTGGTGATGGTTCTAACCTTGTACTCACCACCAATTGGGGAGATTTGGGACGCCATGGATTTGGGAGGAGGGTTAGGATTAGTGGAACTGCCATAATGTGAATGGACGGGACGACTAGGAGCGAACCGCCGTAGTATTAAAGGACGTGCGGGGACGAGTAGGAGCGAACTGCCAGCGTGCGAACGGAAGGGTTGTGGCTTTCCATTCTCCCATGATACGGGCTTCCGAGAGCCCTTGGACCTGAGATCGAACGGTTGCATGGCGTGATTCTAGACCTACGGGTGAATATCCTATCCTGGAGGGTTATTCTGCAAATTTTCAGCAACCTAGCATGCGACCCTTTGATCTCAGATCGAAGGGCCACCAGCAGCCCGTATCATGGTCGCACCTACCACGACCGTCGCGTCGCACGCGCGGTCGCGCCCTTGGAGATTTAACATGGTGCGTTAGGCTATCTGATGTTGGAATGTCATACATAGTCATCACTTAGTCACTCATACTACAACAAGGTTAGCTATAAGGTTTGTCATCACTTAGGAGAAAATTTTACTACTCCCTCCGTTTACTCCTCGTCCCTACTACGTACGTACTTTGGTTAGTACTCCCTCCATTTACTTATACAAGGCCACTATAAAAAAAATACATTTTTCATCTATACAAGGCCACAAATAGTAATCAAGACAAAAGTTACTACTCCCTCCTTTCTAGTTTATGGCTCAATTTCAAAATCTCTCCAACCAAGGTAGATGGTGAGTGGTCGAATTAATTTTGTAGTTTGCACAGTACACTCGTTTTTCTCAAGAAGTTATGTTTACCGAGGCATTAATTAGAACGAATGCATGAATGACCACTAAATTTCCATGAACTTGTACATGCATTGGTTAGTTTCCTCTTGACACTGCTTGTGTCGGGTGATCTAACGCACCTCGAAATCCAACATGTAATGGTACTACTACTAGTATAGTAGAATTGAGACTTATCAAACAGAAAAACGAATGTTTTTTAGATGAGCCCTATAAACCCTAGTGGGTACGTACTCCGTAAAAATAGATTTTTCCAAAACTAAGTCGCTCCCTTTCATGAATTATGTAGTATACTCCTCCGTCGATGCTCCCTTTCATGAATTCTGTACTTCCTATCGCCGACATGTGGGACATATAGCAACCGGGTTGACGTGTCAAGCACCAAATAACAGTGCAGAACAGCAGGGGGGACGCACCCCACTCGTACTGGCCTAGTAGTAGTAATGAGCAACGAGACGTCAAATCACAACGCCGCACCTTCCCAGACGGATGAAACAACCATTATTTCACACTTCAGTTCGACATCATCTCAAACCACGTACTAGTATTGCTTCTGCCTCAGGCTGGCCATAGTGGGGGTAACATAAGTAGTATTGTCGGTGTCAAAACCGGCGGATCTCGGGTAGGGGGTCCCGAACTGTGCGTCTAGGCGGATGGTAACAAGAGACAAGGGACATGATGTTTTACCCAGGTTCGGCCCCTCTTGATGGAGGTAAAACCCTATGTCCTGCTTGATTAATATTGATGATGTGTGTTTCAAGAGTGGATCTACCATGAGATCAAGGAGGCTAAACCCTAGAAGCTAGCCTATGGTCTGATTGTTGTTCGTCCTACGGACTAAAGCCATCCGGTTTATATAGACACCGGAGAGGGCTAGGGTTACACAGAGTCGGTTACAATGGTAGGAGATCTACATATTCGTATCGCCAAGCTTGCCTTCCACGCCAAGGAAAGTCCCATCCGGACACGGGACGAAGTCTTCAATCTTGTATCTTCATAGTCTTGGAGTCCGGCCGATGACGATAGTTCGGCTATCCGGACACCCCCTAGTCCAGGACTCCCTCAGTAGCCCCTGAACCAGGCTTCAATGACGACGAGTCCGGCGCGCATATTTTCTTCGACATTGCAAGGCGGGTTCCTCCTCCAAATAATTTATGGAAGATTGTGAACACTAGGATAGTGTCCGGCTCTGCAAGCTAAATTCCACGCACCACCGTAGAGAGAATAATATTTACACAAGTTCATTCTGCTGACGTATTTGATGGCGTGACGTCACACCACTACCAAGCCTTTACTTGGATTGTTTTTATTGTACCACCTCCGCGTGTTTAGCGAAGCGGTTTCCTTGGCACGTCTTGTCGAAGCAGAGATCGTGTTCCCCTTATTCCGGGATTCCCATCAATACGGACGTGGGTAACCCAACCGCGCCATTGATTGCGGCGCTTGGGAGATAAGCGAGTTTTATCAAGCCGGTGGGGACACATGTTTTTGTCCGCCCATATAAGGGGATAAAGATCCAACCCTTATACCTGCGCCTTCTTCCTCCTTGGCTTATCCATCTCCGCGAACTCGAGCTCCAGCGCCCAAGTCCGCACATCTCACCTCAACCTCCTCCGACTATGTTCGGAGCGGGAGGCAAGTGGATGGCCTCCTCCGTCACAGAGGGGCAAATCCAGAAGCTGCGCAGCGCCGGATATTTGTCCACCAACATCGCCCATCGGCTCCCCGACGAGGGAGAGCTCATCCCCACCCCAGGCCCCATGAGAGGGTAGTATTTCTTCCCCATTTCCTCCGTGGACTGGGCTTCCCACTCCATCCCTTTGTCCGGGGGCTCATGTTCTACTACGGCCTGGATTTCCATGATCTGGCCCCGAATTTCATCCTCAATATCTTGGCGTTTATCGTCGTGTGTGAGGCCTTCCTCTGCATCCAGCCCCACTTCGGCTTGTGGCTCAAGACCTTCAGTGTCAAGCCGAAGGTTGTGAAGGGCAGCCAAGCGGAGTGCTGAGGCGCCATGGTGGGCAGGATGTCCAACATTACTTGGCTTGAGGGCACTTTCGTGGAAACCATTAAGGGGTGGCAGTCGGGGTGGTTCTACATCACCGAGGCGCGTGACCCTGGATGGGCAGTGGCCCCCGAATTCAGATCTGGCATCCCCACACGGCTCACCTCCTGGAAAGAGAGCGGCTGGACATGGGGTGATTCAGAGGAGCTGACCGGACTCCAAGCCTGCATTCAAAAGCTAGTGGACAAGAAGCTCAAGCTTGTCAATGTAGTCCAGGTCATGCTCATCCGCCAGATTCTCCCATGCCAACGACGGGGCTTCAATATGTGGGAGTTTGATCCGGCGCAGCACCAGACTTTGAGCGGGATCTTCGATACTACATACGAAGATGTCTGGAAGGTGCTGTTTAAGGGTGCCGAGGCCCCCGCATCCGCTACCGAAGATCGCGGATTCAGCTCGCAGCGTCCAGCTGACGAGGTAAGCGATTTTGCCTTTTGTGGGGCGTTTGTTTTCCATAGTTTGACTCTATGCGGGATCTAAACTCCCTTTCCTTTGACAGGGCTGGCTGGAGAAGGCCGAACAGTCTATCTGTCCGGCCCCATTACCAGAGGACCCAGCGGATGCCCACTTAACGGGGCTGCTGGCTCCGGCACCCCACGTGGTGCCGGAGAAGAAGGCCAAGAAGAAGGCCACG